>NC_038050.1:45621517-45816352 GCF_002211085.1 Panicum hallii | reverse complement strand
TTTTCTGGCAGCTTTTTCTCCAACGGCTCTATTCGTGTGAGCTGCCCATATATACCCCTCCAATGGGTCATTCTACTACTCTTGACACCAGGCAACACCCAAAACCACATACTATAGTCAAGAGCCACCTTGAGCTTCACATTTCATACACTTGTTCATTCAATCATTCAAGAAGCAAGATTAAGGACTTGAGTAGAGAGAAGCTTGTGTGCATCCATTCTTGGTGATTGGTTCTTGCTCAAGTGAAGGCCTTAGCTTGTTACTCTTGGTGATTGGCATCACCTAGGCGATCTTGGTGATCGAGGTGATTCTCGCGGAGCTTGCCAAGGATTGTGGAAGCCCGGAGAAGAGATTTGTACGTGGCTTGATCTCCACCACACCGGGATGGTGAACGGAGACTCTTAGTGAGCGCCCTCGTCTTGGTGACTTGGGAGGTGACAATACTCTTTGTGAGTGTCACAACGTGGATTAGGGGTGTGTGCCAACACATCGATACCACGGGAAAAATCCGGTTGTCCTTGTCCACTTTACTTATTCAAGCATTATCTTTCATGCAATTCATTCATGTGCTTGATTTAGGATCACTAGTTAGCTCTACCTTGCTAGGCTTTTATCTTTTTTATCTTATCTAGCTTGTGTAGGTTGTTTAGTTATCCGGTTGGTGAATTGGTGCCTTTCTAGTTTTGCATAGGTTAAGGTTGCTTTATCTTGTTTTAGAAATTGAAAAAGGCCCAATTCACCCCCCCTCTTGGTCCATCGATCCTTTCAATTGGTATCAGAGCCTCGTTGCTCATTTGGATCATTAGGCTTCACCGCCTAGAGCTATGGCCAAGATGGGTGGTTCGCCGCCTCACTTCGAGGGCAAGAACTTTGCCTATTGGAAAGTTCGCATGGCCGCATACCTTGATGCGATTGCCCCCGAAGTATGGTTGGCAACTAAAGTCGGGTTCACCGGAGATCCCACCCCCGACCAATTAAAATGGAATGCTAGAGCTAGAAATGCAATTTTCGAAGCTATTAGTGAGGAGGTCTTTGCTAGAGTAAATGGCATGGACCTAGCAAGTGATATTTGGAAGGAGCTCATTGAGATACATGAAGGTTCCACCAAAGTTCGTGAGCAAAAATATCACTGTTTAGAGCTAAGTATGATTCCTTCAAAATGCTAGCTCATGAAAATTGCAATGATATGTATTCTCGCTTGAATGTCATTGTCAAGGACATTAATGCACTTGAAATATCCAAAATTGACAGTGCATCCATCAACCGCAAGATCCTCATGCTCCTCCCGAAGCCCAAGTATAACATTATCAATGCTATGCTTCAAAAGGAGGATCTCGCCACAATGGAAGTAGGAGAACTTGTGGGGGAAATTCGCGCTCATGAAATGAGCATTCTTGGTATGTCCGAAGAGCCAACATCAAGCAAGTCAATTGCTCTAAAGACCAAGACAAACAAATCCCGCAAGCTCAAGATGGTCAAACAAGACTCAAGCTCAAGCAATGAAGAAGATGATCATCATGAGAGCTCATCCGATGTTGAAGATGATGGAGAACTTGCTCTCATGATGAGAAAGTTCACACGCTTGAATGAGAAGATCAATAAGAAGGGCTTCAACTTTGACTCCAAGAAGGGAATGTTCCGGCCAATGGATGTCAAGAACAAGATTTGCTACAATTGTGGCGAAAAAGGACACATCCGTCCAAATTGCCCCAAGCCGGACAAAAGAAGCAAGGACAACAAGAGTAAGCATCGCCATGATTCAAGCGATGATGAAGAAGAGGAGAGAAAGAACAAAAACAAGAGATTTGGGAAAAAGAAGACCCATGACAAGAAGACCAAGCTCTTCCCAAAGAAGAAAGGGCACACCAAGAAAAGTTTCTTGGTGGAGAAACAAGAGTGGGTGACCGATGTCTCATCAAGCGAAGACTCAAGTGATGAAGAAGACATTGTCACCATCGCCCTCACCAATGAAGAACCATCTCTACCTCCGCCTCCTATGTGCCTCATGGCAAAAGGTAACACCAAGGTATGTGAGGTAGATAGTGAAGATGATAGTGATGAAGAGCTTGATCCTAATGAATTTACTAACCTCATCAATGAGTATACATCCGTCATCAAGAGGGAAAAGGGCAAAGTCAAAATTCTTGAGAGCACTCATGCCAAGTTAGAGCTTGCCCACTCCGACTTACTTAGTAAGTACAATGACTTGCTCAAAAAGCACAATGAGTCACTTGTACTTGCTAAGCAAGTTGAAGAGAGCCACAAAAAGCTCAAACAAGAGCATAGGGAGTTGGCTCACAAGTATCAAGAACTTGAATTTGCTTATGAAGTAATTGACCCAAGTCTTGAGAAAGTTGTTCATGAAAAGGTCAATGCTTCTACTTCATGTGATGACCTACTTATTGATGCATATGCCACTAATGTTGTGCCCAAGCTTGCCTCTTCTAGGGAAAAGGAATTGATGGATCAAGTGGCAAGCCTCAAAAGTAGTGTGGAGAAACTCTCAAGGGGAGAATACATCCACAAGGAGATCCTCTTTAACAATGCCCGTGGACTATGGTAAGAGGAGGTCTTGGTTCATTTCCGGAGCCAAACATGGCTACAACTCCTTCTCCGGAGATCAAGACAAGCTTCATCAAGGAAGTTGGCTCATATTGCCAACATTGCCAAGTCACCGGGCACCACACTAGGGAGTGCACTTTACCATCACGTCCTCTTCCTAAATTACCAAGAATTACTCATCAATATTCCAAAATAATCATTTTCTCTTGAGTAAAGTGAAGGGCAAGGTGAAGGCCAAGTTCATTGGCAAAATTGCTAAGGAGTCGAAGAAGAAGCTCCCCAAGCAACTTTGGGTCCCAAAAGCTCTTGTCACACATGTGCAAGGCCCAAAGCTTGTTTGGGTTCCGAAAACTCAAAAATAAATTCTCATGTGTGTAGGTGAACTACAAAGCCGGTGGAAAACATTGGGTACTTGATAGCGGTTGCTCTCAACATATGACCGGCAATGATAGCATGTTCACCTCACTTGAAGACCCCGGCGATCATGAACATGTCACCTATGGTGATAACTCAAAGGGGAAAGTCTTAGGTTTGGGTAGAATTGCAATTTCAAAAGATTTATCCATTTCAAATGTTTTGTTTGTAGAAGCACTTAGTTTTAATCTCATCTCTATTGTACAATTATGTGATCTTGGACTAATGTGTGCCTTTGACAAGAATGGTGTTGTAGTGAATCATGAAAAAGACAAGTCATTGGTATTCACAGGGTTTAGGCATGGCAATATCTATTTGGTGGATTTCTCTACAAAGCAAACAAGCACCATGACTTGCCTCTTCACCAAGTCGTCTCTTGGGTGGCTTTGGCATAGAAGAATTGCTCATATTGGCATGAGCAACCTTAAGAAAGCCCACAAGAGAGGGATGATCACCGGCATAAAAGACGTTACTTTTGACAAGAACAAGCTATGCAAAGCATGTCAAGCTGGGAAGCAAGTTGCAACTCATCATCCCATCAAGACGATGTTGTCTACCTCCAAGCCGCTCGAACTACTACACATGGATCTCTTTGGTCCAACTTCATACAAGAGCATTGGTGGTAACCTCTATTGCCTAGTAATCGTTGATGATTTTTCACGTTACACTTGGTCATGTTTCTAGGCGATAAGGGTGAAACTCCGGAAATCTTCAAGTCATTTGCAAGAAAAGCTCAAAGGAAATACAATTCCCCAATCGTGAAGATCCGGAGTGACAACGGCACCGAGTTCAAAAATATGAAGATTGAAGAATGGTGCGATGAAGAAGGAGTCAAACATGAGTTTTCCGCCACCTACACGCCTCAACAAAATGGTGTGGTGGAAAGAAAGAACAAGACACTCATCACCCTAGCAAGAGCAATGTTGGATGATTATGGCACGTCCGAGAAGTTTGGGCGGAAGCAATCAACACGGCGTGTCATGCATCCAACCGTGTGTATCCTCACCGACTCCTCAAGAAAACTCCATATGAGCTCATCACCGGGAGGAAACCAAATATATCATACTTTCGAGTTTTTGGTTGCAAATGCTACATCTATAAGAAGAAAAGGCTCGGTAAGTTTGAAAGTAGATGCGATGAAGGTTTCTTTCTTGGTTATGCATCAAACTCCAAAGCATATAGAGTATTCAATCAAACCTCCGGGTTAGTTGAAGAAACATGTGATGTGGAGTTTGATGAATCTAATGGCTCCCAAGAGGAGGTTGTTGGCTATGAAAATGTAGGGGATGAAGAAATTGAAGAAGCCTTAAAGAAGATGTCCATTGGGGATATCAAGCCGGAAGAGGTGCATGAAGACAATGATCAAGGGGGAGGAACTTCCTCATCTTTGCCAAACACCTCCACAGCACCCCAAGTGAATGAAGATCAAGATAAAGTTGATCCACTACCTCAAGAAAATGTGTCAACGCCAACACCCCAAATCCAAGAACAAGAAGAGCAAAATGTTCCACCACAAGCACAAGTCACTCATGATCCACCCCAACAAGCATCCACGCAAATACCGCTAGTAAAGCATGGTCGCATCTCCAAGGATCATCCAATCGGTCAAATCATTGGTAGTCCTTCCAAAGGAGTAAGAACTCGCTCTAAGTATGCTTCATTTTGCGAACATCACTCGTTTGTTTCTTGTATTGAACCCACTAGCATAGAGGAAGCACTTGAGGACTCGGATTGGGTGATGGCCATGCAAGAAGAGTTGAACAATTTCACCCGCAATGAAGTATGGGTCCTCGAAGCTCCTCGAAAGACAAGAACATTATCGGCACAAAGTGGGTCTTTCGAAACAAGCAAGATGAACATGGGGTGGTGGTACGCAACAAAGCAAGACTTGTGGCAAAAGGGTTTTCTCAAGTCGAAGGTTTGGATTTTGGTGAAACTTTTGCTCCGGTCGCAAGACTTGAAGCTATCCGCATTCTTCTTGCTTACTCTTCACATCATAATATTAAGTTACATCATAATATTAAGTTATATCAAATGGATGTGAAAAGTGCTTTCTTAAATGGCTTCATTAACGAACTTGTTTATGTTGAGCAACCTCCCGGGTTTGAAGATCCGAGGAATCCTAACCATGTTTATAGGTTACACAAGGCACTCTATGGACTCAAACAAGCTCGAAGGGCTTGGTATGAGAGGCTTCGTGACTTCCTAATCATGCAAGGCTTCAAAATCGGGAGGGTGGACACCACTTTGTTCACAAAAGACGTCAACGGGGATCTTTTCATTTGTCAAATTTATGTTGACGATATTATCTTTAGCTCAACTAATGATTTGCTAAGCCATGAGTTTGCTACCATGATGTCTAGGGAATTCGAGATGTCCATGATTGGCGAATTGACTTTCTTCCTTGGTTTTCAAGTCAAACAAATGAAGGAAGGGACATTCATCTATCAAGAAAAATATACTAGAGATATCTTGAAGAAGTTCAAGATGGATGAATGTAAGCCAATTAAGACTCCTATGGCTACAAATGGGCATCTCGACTTGGATGTAGACGGTAAACCTGTTGATCAATCCCTCTATCGTTCAATGATAGGGTCTTTGCTTTACCTTACCGCATCTAGGCCCGATATAATGTTTAGTGTGTGCTTGTGTGCCCGTTTTCAAGCTAACCCTAAGGAATCACATCTTTCGGCTGTGAATAGGATCCTTCGGTATCTCAAGCACACTCCTAGCATAGGCTTGTGGTACCCCAAAGGCGCTAGCTTAGATCTCTTGGGATACTCGGATTCGGATTTTGCCGGAAGCCGTGTCGATCGCAAGAGTACCTCCGGGGGTTGCCACTTGCTTGGGCGTTCTCTAGTTTCTTGGTCGAGTAAGAAGCAAAATTCCGTGGCTTTGTCCACCGCGGAAGCGGAATATATAGCTGCCGGTGCATGTTGTGCCCAAATTCTATATATGAAGCAAACCCTTTTGGACTTTGGTGTGAAACTAGGAAGAATACCACTCCTTTGTGACAATGAAAGTGCCGTAAAAATTGCCAAGAATCCGGTTCAACACTCTCGCACAAAGCACATTGATATTCGCCATCACTTCTTGCGTGATCACGAAGCCAAGGGGGACATTTCCCTTCAAGGTGTGAGATCCGAGGAGCAATTGGCGGATATTTTCACAAAACCTTTAGACGAGAGTACCTTTGTTAGGCTAAGAAATGAGCTAAATGTGTTAGATGCGGCAAACATCATATAAGTTGCCATGTCATATAGAAAATTGCATACATATAGGACACTTGTCTAACCATGGTAAGATAGTGATGAGCAAGGGTTTAGCTAGAGGTGGTGGTCCACTTGTTTTCCTCTAGGCTTGTAGAAAGGCTCATCATGATGAAGCTTTCCGTGGGATCAAACTTGACAAGTAGATCTTAAATTCTCGCTATGCATTTCTTGTCATATAGTTGTGCATCTCATGTTTACCTTTCTTTCGCATGTGTTTGTAATTTGCATTATCATTGCATGCGTAAAGGTCACAAAGGAGATCACTTGATGAAAATGAGACTTGTTTTACGTGCAAGATCTTAATTCATGAGAAGTGAAAAGAGTAAAGTGTTAGGTGCGTTATTGCCTAGTGAGTAATGTCATGGTGAGTTTGAAGCCTTCCTCCTTCAATATTCCTATGACATGGCTCATACATTTTAATTTGGCGCTTTGTCTCTCTTGCGACTTATCCTTGATTTTGAAAAGAAAAAACTATTTAAGTTATTAAGCTATTCTAATCACTTTGAGGGGTAAAGTCGCCTATGCAAGTCCATTAACTTGAGTTTAGTTGAATCTTATAAGTTCATTGGACTTAGCATAGAAAAGTGAGCTGAGAGAGGGTTTTTGGGTTCACCGGTTAAACCGACGTTCAATGGATCTATACCCATCGGTTTAACCGGCGATACTAAGTGTCAGCCTCAGCTCAGTCATTTCAGGCGTTCAACCGGTGTATACAAAGTTCGCAGCATCGGATCAACCGGTGAACAGATTACAAATTTGACCTGAAAATCAACTGTTGTTTGCATCGTTCAACCGACGAGTTCATTTGTGGAAGCATCGGTTCAACCGGCGTACAGATGCAGATTTGGCAGAGTTTCTGGTAAACTACACCGACGCAATCAACCGGCGTTCAAAACCTAAGCGTCGGATCAACCGGCGATAAGAAAATCTGCGGGGCCCACCTGTCATATATCTCTCTTGCTACCGCGCCGCTCACTCTTCCGTTTTTACCGCCCGTTCACCTACTGCCGCTCCCGTTCCCGCGCCACCGTTCGCCGCCGTTCGCCGCCGTCCACCGTCCGCATCATCCGCCGCCGCACCTACACACCCTTCGCGCCGTGCGCCGCCCGCTTGCCGCTTTGCTCCACCGCTCTCTGCGCCGCCGCCCGCCGCATTCCCGCGCCGGCCGCCGTCGCTCAGCCGCCCGTCGTGCCGCCGCTTGCTGCGCCGCCACCCGCACTTTCCCGCACTCGTTGCGCCGCCGCCGTCGCATTACCGCCAGTGGACACCGCCATCCACCACTCACACTCACCGGCACCGCCGCAGCAACGCCCGTACGCCACTGTGCCGGCCGTGCATCCTGTGTCGCCTGCACGCCACCGTGTCGCTGCATCCTTGTTGCTTCCAGAATCGTGATGGGTTGTGACAAGAGGAAAGGAAAGGAGATCGTGGTTGAGGAGCCCGCTCGCAAGCGGACTCGCGCTGCGAGAGAGGCCGAGAGGGCCGAGATGGTGGCTAAGGCCGCCGAGGAGCAGGCATCAGGCCGTGCTCGTCCGTTCACGATCAGAGATTCGCCAGCCAGAGGCAGAGGCAGAGGCAGAGGGATGGGCCGAGTCAGAGGAGCCAGGGCCACCAGAGCCTCAGCAGCAGCAGCAGAGTCAGCGCAGTCACTTTCAGCGGCAGAGTCCGATTCAGATTCAGCGACAGACCAGTCTGAGCAGTCTCAGGGGCAGGATACACAGCAGTCACCAGCTCTACGACGTTCTGGCCGCACCCGGCAGACGTCCCCCGCAGAGGAGACTTCACCTGCGACCGAGCGTCGCACCGGACCTAGGACGCGAGGAGGCCACCAGCCACAGGAGCCTCGCAGGTCCACCGCAGCAGCAGCAGCAGCTCGACGAGCCGAGGCCCTAGCGGCCGAGCGCGCAGTGTTCCGCATGGACACTGTCGTGCGTCTGAAGCCAGGTGTGCTGCTCCAGAACTTGACCAAGGCCAATGCGGCGAAGGTCAAGAGGCTCAGGTGGAGTGTACAGGAGGAGGAGTGGTTCCCGGTGACACGGGACAGCAGGGTTGATCGCAGATTCTGGACGCTCCTACAGGCCAGTTTCTACGAGACCTATCAGAGGCGGGGCCACAGGATCTTTCCTCACAGAGTACTAGACTGGATTTCACTGAGGACAGCTGCTGGGGGAGCCGATGTCAGGGAACACTTTGATCACTTCAGGGGTCTGCCCAGGTTGCTCTCGATTGAGAGGAACAGATATATTGAGGACTGGGTCAGAGTCTTCTACGCCACAGCATGGATTGCCCCAGAGCGCAGAGCTGTTCACTTCATGTTTGGGGGGCAGGTGTTTGGTTTGTCCAGAGCGACACTTGCAGGGATTCTAGGAGTTGATTTGGTTGACGTCTCTCTGCACGAGATGGTATATGGTGATGCAGATCCACCTCGCAGGGCCATGATTGGCGGGATTGCACCTTCACACGAGGCGATCTCACAGTGCTTCCGCCAGCCCTTTCCAGCTTCTTACGCCAGAGTCCCCAGCCTGCTGACCCCAGAGGCTTACGCTGTTCACATGGCACTCCGGAGGACTTTGCTCCCGAGGAGTGGCTACCCAGAGGGGTTCACCGGTCTGCAGCAGCTGCTACTACTTCATATTCTCACTCACGAGCCGTTTGATATTGTTGACTTTATTCTGGCTGAGATTGAGGATGTTATCACTGACGGGATGGGCGTAGTACGACAGTTTCCTTATGCTCACTGGATCAGTTTCATTTGCTCTATGATAGTGCCAGCTGAGTCACCCGTCAGTGCAGTCTACCGGCAGGACGAGGTCCCCTGGTTTCCAGTTTACCGACCGACAGCACCCTCGGACAGGAGGAGAGGGAGACAGGCAGATCGAGCTGCCATGGCACGGCTGTCACCCGAGGTACAGGCCCGAGTGGCTCAGGAGGATGAGGCGTTACTAGCTGCAGAGGCACAGCTTCCCGGAGGAGATGATGAGATTCATTGGTCAGACCTAGAGTCAGACTCCTCCGAGGACGAGGAGTACTTCCCTGCACCTGCTCCAGCGAGTCATGATCACGAGGCAGGGGGTTCAGGAGAGCCAGTTCCAGTGACAGCTGCTGCTACTACTGTCTCAGAGTCACAGGTGTCTCAGCCGTCTGAGCTCACCGCACTTCTGCAGCAGCTGGTCACACAGCAGAGGGAGGACCGCCGTGCACAGGAGGAGGCCAGGAGAGCCCATGAGGCCCAGCTTGCAGAGATTCAGAGGGAGGCCGCCCGAGAGCGAGCTGCTACAGAGGAGCGTTTTGTCGGCCTCATTGATCGAGTATCTCAGAGGACAGACGCTCAGTTTCAGCAGATGCAGCAGGGCATGATGGCAATGTTCGGGATGATTTCACAGCTATATTCTCACACCGGACTCGCCCCACAGCAGCCAGGACAGTCAGGCCTTCAGGGCACCGGAGCACCACCACTTGCAGTTACACCAGCTCCGGCCTCTACTGCTCCAGCTTCTTCCGCGACCCCGGAGATCATGTTCTCATTGTCAGCATTACTTGGGTCTGCGAGTCGTCCTCTCTTCTCTCCACTGCCTGCGACCTCACTCTTCCAGGAGTCACCTTCTACAGTGCAGTCAGTTGGCCTCCCCGTCGTACCACAGCCACTACCTTCAGGGGGAGGCGGAGAGGTGTCCTTAGTTCAGCAGTCGTCACAGCCGGCAGCATCAGCTCTTACTACTTCAGATGTTGAGACATCTTCTGCTGAGCCGGCTACTACCTCCACGGATCCTCTCCCCGGCAGTGCTAGCACCAGAACCTCGACGACAGCTACACCTCCAGTCAGCTCAGCACCTGCCGGCAGCTCAGATCAGCAGCTCCCTTCCGTCACCGAGGATCCTCCGTCTGACGACGACGATGATGATGACCCAGATCGCTTCCTCGCCGTCCCTCGTCACCCAGATCAGTAGCTATCCTTTTTGTGCTTTGATGCCAAAGGGGGAGAGGGAGTGAGAGTCAGGGGGAGGGTAGCACTAGAGAGAGCTCGTGATCAGGACCTTTGATGTTTCTTATTGTATTATATTTGATGTTAGTTCATGGATATGTACATTTGTCATTTGAGCATGCTGAGCTTTTGAGACATATCTATGGATTTCGTTTGAGCCATTGAGGTCTTTAATTCTCTCTTTTCGAGTTTGCTTGTGTTTATTCGTGCCTTATCTTTCTCGCTCTCTCGTTATCTATGTTTATGTTGTCATCAATCACCAAAAGGGGGAGATTGTAAGCATCTAGGCCCTTAAGGTATGTTTCGGTGATTAATGACAACCATCATTGTGACTAATGAGTTTGTGCAGATTTTTAGATCATTATCGCTCATTTAGTTATATGTCAAAAGAGGCCCCTAATTTTCATTATTCAAAAGTCGATCTCGGCATTCAACTCAATAATATGTCAAGACTAAGGATCTTTCTAGTCCTAAGTGTCATAAGGTTGAGAAGGACACTTAGGTTAGCATAGGTTTTATAGTTTTGTAGTGATCGCACTATTAAGAGGGGTTTAGGCTTAGTAACTTGAGCATGGACATGGTCATTTGAAAATGGATGCACACAATGGTCACTCAGGTTTCTAGAAGCTCAAATAAGTGGTTCTCAACTTATATCTCAAGAATATTTGGATTTCATTCAAGACGCAAGTCAGAAAAGGCAAAATCAGAAAAATCCTTAACACCGGTTTAACCGACGCCTCAAGTTTTCTATACGTCGGTTAAACGAGGTCAGCAGGTCTGAACAAGTCAATACACCGGTTAAACCGACATTATTTGAAATTGGACGTCGGTGCAGTTGTCCAGAGACTCGGTTTTCAGTTGATCAGTGGACAAGTACACTCACCGGTTAAACCGACGCTATTTGAAATTGGACGTCGGTGCAGTTGTCCAGTGACTTGGTATTTGAGTTGATCAATGGATGACTACACTCACCGGTTAAACCGATGTCACGTCGGTTAATCTTCCCAAACAGTAACAGCTAGTTTTCAAAAGGGGAGTTTACATTCACCGGTTAAACCGACGATGACTATTGGAGGGACGTCGGATTAACCGGCGCTACGCAGTTTTTCTGGCAGCTTTTTCTCCAACGGCTCTATTCGTGTGAGCTGCCCATATATACCTCTCCAATGGGTCATTCTACTACTCTTGACACCAGGCAACACCCAAACTCTCATACTATAGTCAAGAGCCACCTTGAGCTTCATCATTTCATACACTTGTTCATTCAATCATTCAAGAAGCAAGATTAAGGACTTGAGTAGAGAGAAGCTTGTGTGCATCCATTCTTGGTGATTGGTTCTTGCTCAAGTGAAGGCCTTAGCTTGTTACTCTTGGTGATTGGCATCACCTAGGCGATCTTGGTGATCGAGGTGATTCTCGCGGAGCTTGCCAAGGATTGTGGAAGCCCGGAGAAGAGATTTGTCCGTGGCTTGATCTCCACCACACCGGGATGGTGAACGGAGACTCTTAGTGAGCGCCCTCGTCTTGGTGACTTGGGAGGTGACAATACTCTTTGTGAGTGTCACAACGTGGATTAGGGGTGTGTGCCAACACATCGACACCACGGGAAAAAATCCGGTTGTCCCTTGTCCACTTTACTTATTCAAGCATTATCTTTCATGCAATTCATTCATGTGCTTGATTTAGGGATCATTAGTTAGCTCTACCTTGCTAGGCTTTATCTCTTTTTATCTTATCTAGCTTGTGTAGGTTGTTTAGTTATCCGGTTGGTGAATTGGTGCCTTTCTAGTTTTGCATAGGTTAAGGTTGCTTTATCTTGTTTTAGAAATTGAAAAAGGCCCAATTCACCCCCCCCCTCTTGGTCCATCGATCCTTTCACACTCTCGCCGCACCGTGAATGCAGCACGGTTCTGGCGGAACACCAAACATGTAGCTATCTAATTTGTGGAACACAAATATGCATCACTAAAACAGGTAACTAAACAATGCAATGCATGATAGTGCACGGGATTAGTTCAACATTGGTGACCCTCATTACCTGGATACCCCAACATGGACATCCCTTCTCAAGGTCCTGCCATCCTTTAGAGAGTTGGGAGATGGGAAGCGTACCTTCTTCTGGTATGATCGATGGTTGGGTATGCAACCTTTGGCTGAAGGCTTTCCTTCCCTGCACTCTTTTTGCGTAAGGCCCAACAGTTGTGTGGCACTTGCTTGCTCCGATGGCACTTGGTTCTCTTCATCTCCACTCAAGGCTGTCTATTTAGGCTTCTCTCGAGAACCAGCACCTACTTATGTCATTGGCAAATGCCATTCCTGTGGCTGGCATATCTGACCATCGAGGGGTTGGAAAGCAGATACAACCCTTCTCCTCTTCGGCTTTCTATTTCTGGTATATGAATCAAATCCCCGTGGAGCAATTTACAAGTCATGTCTGGTGCAATGCGGCTTCCTAACAAGGTAAATAATTCATGTGGCTACTTCATCGGTACAGGCTTCCAACGGGCTCCCTTTTGTGTCGGAGAAACATTGTTGACCACCCATTCTGTGCACGCTGCAATCAAGTTGAGGATTAGGAACACATCTTTCTTCGATGCCCGGATGCTATCAGAATTTGGAGATGCCTGGGTTGGGATTTCTTCCCCTACTTGGAGTCCGCTGCAGCAGTTTTGGTCTACCTCGGAGTTCCAGGATCACCACACCCCTAAGTCTGCATCCACCGTTGCCACTGATCTCTTCTGGAACATCTGGAAAGCAAGGAACTCGTTCGTGAGGCAGGAACATCACTCTACCATTCAGGTTATCAGGGCAACTACAGCTGATCCCCAACTCTAGTCCCGAAGAACTCAGGATGAAAATGTAGTTGCAATCCTTTGGTGGAAGAATTATATAGGCAGAGTAGTTTGATTAGCCTATACCTACCTCCCTCTCTACCCCTTTTCACAAAACAATGTATGCAACAACTTGGCATCAATAAAAGTTCAGGCGGCTTCCACTACAAGAAAAGAGCCCTGTAGATATGTTTTCCTTCTAACGCTTTCTATAAGGTGTCTAAGCTAAGCATCCTGTAGTACCTAGATACAAAATTTATTACGATTAAAAAAGCGTGTCAAGATCATGTGCTTCATAGCTGGAGGGAAGAAAAAAGATCTAGTCCCAGATACATGTCCTCTGCCTCCACTACTCAACTCTAACCCAACCGCCCCCAATCTAAAAAGTCCCACGCTACCCTCCCTTGCGCGGCTGCGCCACCTCCGATCCTGTCATCGCTCCACCCCTTGCTGCAACTCTCATCTGCTATCTTCCCTAGCACTACTGCTCGTAGCAATCGGTGATCCTCCCTATCTGCATCTAGCACTGCACATCGATCTTGTTCCTACAATGCGCTGACCTCTTTGGTGTATTGTACCCCCCAAATCAATCCGCCGGAGGAGCCAGTGATGTCCCCTACGCCGCCACCACTCGCAGCGCTGTTATCGCCATAATTTAGACAGGCCGAAAGTGGGCCGTGGAGCAAGGTGGATTTGAAGGATAATTATAATGGGTTTGCGAATCGGACCCTGTGCAGATGTTTTGGGCCCAGGGAGGCCGTGTATCTAGGTAGGTATGCTTAAAAAGTTTAGATAGAGATAGTTAAGATTTGTGCGTATTTGGTTAGGTTAAGAAAGGAAGGTCTACGGACTATAAATGCGTATCATGGGTAAACAATAAAGCAATCAATCATTCATCAACAACTCTTGGCACATCGCCTCCCCAGTTCTAGGGTTTCTCGGGTAAGTGCCGTGCAATCCCGGTCATGTCCTGCATGATCGGGGCAGCGTTGTCCTTACTGGTTTACATTTGTGTTTCTCGTTCTGAAATATTGTTGATGGCGAGTAGCACTAGTTATCTCAACGCATGTAGAACAACGATTAGTCTTTTCTAGGTTTTAATTATGTTCTGTTTGTTATCTATAAGCGTTTAGCTGTTATTGTACCCAAGTTTGGGTACGAGGGCAGCATCTTGCTCTATTCTTATTTAGTAGATCCAATCTATCATGGTTAGTCTTTGATCATCAGAGATTTAGTTTAATATCTGCGTAATTAGGCCCTACAAACGAGTTGAAAGTTTCGGCAGTATGATTGGTATCTTGTAATAGCTTAGAGAGGGATTGTTCCGGGAATCGGCTTTCGGGTTGGTTGTTAGGCCTCTGTTTAGGTTGTTGCATTGCTGCCCTTTTGTATCTGTTAGGCTCAATTACGTGTAGGATGTTCCGATTACGTAGTGAGAGCTTTAACCGTCGTAGATTGGATTAACTTGATGTTTATAGAGTGAAGTTTATACTGTTATCGGATATATTTGCCTTATTCATAGATCCGATCCGGTATTGAACACAATCGGCTCTTTACAGCCGATACCGGGAAGCATCCGATGAGCCGATTACGGCTTGGACTAACGTTTACATGTGTCTGTGCATGCAGGAAACTAACACATAACACCTTCCTGATCAGGTACAGGGTCAGGTGGCACGCCTAGTGACTCCAAGCCAGGGCGTGTGCCGGATCTCGGGCCGTTGACCGAGGGACCGGGGCCCACCAGCAGTCCCGGGAGCCTCCCGGCTCCTCGTGTTGTCTGTCGCTGCTCGCCGGTGGGTTTTGACCGACAACACATTCTGGCACGCACAGTGGGACCGTCATCGCCATCTTCATCATCTTCATTAACGTCATCATCTTCTTCGACTCCATCAGCTGCTGTTAACGGGATGGCAAGGGATGAACCGATCACCTACGAGGAGCTGTCTGCCGAGCATAAGCAGAGATATGATGAGATTAAGGCTCAATTCGAAGCCGACCTCATCGGCTCTTTCAAGAGGACTCACCACCACGGCGTCAGGTGGAAGGGGTTTTCACCTGAAGGTGCCCTTGATGGAGTGGATCAGGTGGAAGGGGTTTTCACCACGGCTTATGTGGTTTATAAGGTAGGAGGTGATCCCGTGGATCACCAGTTCTTCAGCGTGCCACCAAGGGAGATCCCGCATGGCTACATGTGTGCTTATATACCGGATAGCAGTAATCCGGTACATTCAGCACAGAAGGCAGCTGGAGGAGTTTCTGGAGTGGATGCAGACAAGCAAGCGTGGCTAGCAGCCTATGCCACCGGGTCGAGTCATGATAGTGCGCACTCAGCCCCAGGGTCACAGACGGCGGAGCAGATCAGTACAATTCTGAGAGATCAGTTTGGCATCTTACCAAAGAGGAGAGCGATCGGCTATACTAAGCCGTATCCAAGTGATTACGATCTAATTCCCTTGCCACCTAAGTATCGGCTTCCTGAGTTTACCAAATTCAGTGGAGCGGAAGGTTCTAGGTCTATCAAGCACGTGAGCCGATATTTGGCGCAACTAGGGATGATCTCGGTATCGGATCCTTCGCGTGTAAGGTTTTTCTTGCAATCGCTCACAGGGCCAGCCTTTGGGTGCTATACGTCATTAGGCCCTGATTCTATCCGTACTTGGAAGTAGCTGGAGGAGCAGTTCCACATTCAGTATCATTCGGAAGCTACAGAAGCAGGAATTGCCGATTTAGTGCAAGTGCGACAGAAGCGTGGGGAAACCATGGTGGAATTTATCCGACGCTTCAGGGAAGTAAAGAACGATGTTACTCGACACGGATTTCAGAGAAGGAGGCAATGGAGTTGGCATCTTTGGGGTTACTGAAGCCGATTAGAGATCTGGCTTTCCAGTTGGAGTTTACCTCTTTGGCGCATTTGGTGCAGAAGCGGACAACGCACGAGCAGCGCCATCCCGAGCTATATCAAGACAAGTTTAAGCATCAAGTGGTGGTGGTTGATGCAGAGGAAGCCAAAGACTCTAGAGAAGAGCAAGAGGTGGCAGTCGCAGAATGGACTCGGGGGGCAAACCCTGTGTCCTGCAAATGGGTGAAGCAAACAGGGCCTGCGAAAGGATTTGACTTCGACGTGGGCAAAGTTGAGTAGATCTTTGATCTGTTGTTAAAAGAGAAACAGTTGAAGTTTCTGGAAGGATATAAACCTCCTACAACGCAGGAGCTGAAGGAAAGATCATATTGCAAGTGGCACGACTCTTTCACCCACAGCACAAGCGACTGCAAGGAGCTCCATCGACAAATTCGATCGGCTATCGAGCAAGGCCGATTGATCTTGGGCCAAACCGCCATGAAGGTTGATACCCAGCCCTTCCCTGGTGTAAACATGGTGGAGGGTTATGACTGGTCTGCAAGATGACAGCTGGATTTTGCGCTCGACATCAACATGGCGGGGTTAATATCACGTCGCCAAACCAAGAATAAAGAGGCTGATCCTAGCGATCGGCCCCAAAAAGAAGAAAAGGGTCATGTCACAGAAGAACAAGTGAGGCATGTCAGGAATCAGCGGCCAACCTCTTCCGATCTTCTCAGGAAGTACGAGTACCAGTACCAGCAGCGTCTCCGGTGAGAATCAGAGGAAGAAGAGTACGAGCGTCATACTGGGAAACGTTTGAAGAAGCATGAAAATGCGCGTGATCACTGGCATTGCCCGTTTTTCAAGTATTGTGGGGATTCTGGTATGAGTCGATTACCTACTACTAGAGACTGCCCAGAATGTGGACCCAGGAGACCAGATGCAGAGGGGGTATCAGTTTTCCAGCGTTTGGGGCGTGTTCCAACTCAACAAGGGCAAGTTCGATCGCCACAAAGGAATATGGACTTTGATGAAGAAGGAGACAAGTATCATCGACCGTGATGGTGCCCTGATGGACTCAATCATTCTCAGAAGCACAGAGTTCAGCGGTTGCATAGCTGGAAGAAGCCGAAGCTAAATATATCGAGTCATTAAGGAAAGCACGTCCAGATTTGGCGGAATAGGTCCATCATGTGCAGAAAAAGGAATCACGCCCTCCTAGAAAGGAGTGGCGACCCAAGTCTACAAGAGCCGATGTGAAGATATCGGCTGATACGCATATGGTATTTGTGCTCCCTGCAGAATTCCACGCTCGAATCCATGAAGAGTCATCAGTTGCCCATCTTGATTTGGGACCCCGGCCAGTGATATTTGAGAAGCCGCAAGCTTTGAAGGCTTTGTATCTTAAGGGGTACATAAACGGCCAGCCCGTTAACAAAATGTTGGTGAACATAGGAGTGGCAGTTAATATTATGCCGTACTCAGTTCTGCATCACTTGGGGTGATCCACCGGAGATTTGATCCAAACTAATGTCACGCTAAGTGACTTTAATGAGCAGACTTCAGAAGCTCAAGGCGTCCTTAGTGTGGATCTAACCATCAAAAATAAAACCGTCCCGACCTCTTTCTTCGTCGTTAATAGCAAGAGCACATACAATGTCCTACTTGGTAGGGATTGGATTCATACCAACTGTTGCATCCCCTCCACAATGCATCAGTGTTTGATCTAGTGGGACGGAGATGAGGTAGAGGTGGTTCATGCAGATGATTCGATTGAGACTTCACATGCTGCTATGAGCATCTGGGACGTGGAAGACTAGGAGCCAATCTTAGGGATGAGTCTGGAAGGCTGCGATCGCATTGAAGCTACAAAAAATGGGGTGAGGCTGGTCTTATCCACTAGCCTTACAGAATAGAAGAGTTGCAAGGAACAAGCTGCTCTAGCGTACTTGTGGAGGCCGATTCCCGCAATCGGCCCCAAAAAATGAAGTATAAACTTTTGATGTCAAGTACTTTACATACTCATAGCCATTACGGAAAGGCTCGCTTTGACAGCCGGCCTTATTCTTTTTGTAAAAACTCAAAAGATAATGAAATACATGGAGCGGCTGATCTCGACGATCGGCCAAAATTCTTTTTACCACATTCTTTTTCCATCTACAGCGTCGACTTAACAGATGATGGGAAACTAGGATATGGGTTCACGTCGGCTGACAAGCTCGAAGAAATAGATATTGGTCCTGGGGATAAGCCACGGCCAATGTTCGTCAGTAAGAAATTACATTCATGTTTGTGAGAGCCGATGATAGCTTTATTAAAAGAATATGCCGATTGCTTCGCCTGGGATTACACAGAGATGCCTGCGTTGGACAGGCGCATAGTTGAGCATCGGCTCCCTCTCAAAAGTGGATTTCGACCGTTCCAGCAGCGAGCACGACAGATGAAGGCCGAGGTCCTTGTCGAAGTGAAAAGAGAGGTGGAGAAAATGTTAGAAGCAGGATTCATCAGGCCTTGCAGGTATGCTGAGTGGATTTCAAGTGTTGTACCTGTACAGAAGAAGGACAGCCGATGGCGAGTTTGCGTGGACTTCAGAGACCTCAACAGGGCTACTCCGAAGGATGAGTACCCAATGCCTATTGCAGAGACACTGATCAATGCGGCTGCTGGTCACAAAATCTTGAGTTTCATGGATGGTAACGCTGGTTATAACCAGATTTTTATGGCCCCTGAGGATGTACACAAAACCGCATTCAGAGTACCTGGAGCGGTGGGTCTGTTCGATTATGTGGTCATGACTTTTGGTTTGAAGAAAGCTGGCGCTACATATCAGCGTGCCATGAACTACATTTTCCATGACCTGATCGGTAAATTGGTGGAAATTTACATTGATGATGTCGTGGTGAAGTCCACGTCGGTTGAAGGACATTTGAAGGACTTACGACAGGTTCTGGAACGAACTAGAAGGTTCGGGCTTAGGATGAATCTGAAGAAGTGTGCTTTTGGCATGTCGGCTGGACAATTTTTGGGTTTTTTGGTTCATGAAAGAGGGATCGAGATTGGCCTAAAAAGTTAGGAAGCCATACGCACCATGGTGCCACCTACTACGAAGAGGGAGCTCCAGCAACTTATTGGCAAGATCAACTTTGTTAGGAGGTTTATTTCTAATCTTTCTGGGTGAATCAAACCTTTTATGAAGTTGGTGAAAATCAAAGCCAATGAAGAATTTTTGCTGGGGGCAGAGCAGCAACAGGCATTTGAAGAGATTAAGGAGTATTTATCAAAACCACCTGTGCTGGTTCCACCCCAAGATAAACCATTTTATGTGTACTTGTCAGTTGGTGACACTTTCATCGCGTCGGTAATAATACAAGCGCATGACAATAAAGAGAGGGTTGTATGCTACCTCAGCAGAAGGATGCTAGACGCGGTGACAAGGTATCCCGATATCAAAATGTTATGCCTTTGCTTATTTTTTACATGCACCAAGCTTCGTCACATCCTACTATCAGCTGAAGTAATTATTATCTGCAAATCGGATGTCATAAAACACATGCTATCGGCTCCTGTGTTGAAAGGCCGATTAGGAAAATGGATGTTTGCATTGTTAGAGTTCAATATCTGATATCAACCCACGAAGGCGGTCAAAGGGCAAGCGTTAGCGGATCTTATTGCTGAGAGAGTCAATACCAATATAGCAGCGCTTTCTGTATGAGCTTGGGCTATGTACTTCGACGGGTCAGTTTGTGGAGATGGATGTGGCATAGGTATCCTGCTGGTATCACCTCGGGGGGCAACGTATTCTTTTTCAATTAGATCGTCTACTACTTGCACCAATAATCTTGCAGAATATGAGGCGGTGCATAAAGGTATGGAGTTGCTTCTTGAGGCTGGAGCTGAAGCGGTAGAAGTTTTTGGGGATTCGAAATTGGTGATCTCTCAACTCACAGAGGAATACAGGTGTGAAAGTGAACTACTCTTTCCGTTGTGGGTGCAATTTCAAGAACTGATAGCCCAATTCAGGTACGTAAATTTCTATTGGATACCTAGGGCTCGGAATTCGGAGGCCAATGATTTGGCACAACTGGCTTCAGGGTACAAAGCCGACGGATCTAATCATCAGGTGCACCTACTGGACCAGGAGGATTGGAGAGCCGATATCTTCAATTACTTGAAGGATTCGGCTCGGGGGGCATCCAAGAGGATACGTTATAAAGCCATGAGATATGTCCTGATAGGGGACGACATGTTCTACAGGACTTTGGAAGGGCTGTTGCTTAAATGCCTAGGGCCGGTTGAGTCCAATCGGCTCTTACATGAAGTCCATGAAGGAACCTGCGGGACTCATCAATCGGCTCACAAAATGAAGTGGCTGATTAGGCGGTCAGGGTACTATTTGCCCACCATGCTTGAGGATTGTTTTAAATATTATAAAGGATGCCAAGCATGTCAGAGGTTCGGGAAGATTCAGATGGTACCAGCGTCAGTGATGAACCCCATTATTAAACCATGGCCGTTCAGAGGCTGGGGCATGGACATGATCGGCAAACTTAATCCTCCATCCAGCAAAGGCCACCAGTTCATTTTGGCCATCACGGATTACTTCACCAAGTGGGTAGAAGCAATTCCTATGAAATCGGTGGCATCCAGAGACGTTATTCAGTTTATCAAGAAACATGTCATTCATAGATTTAGGATCCCTCGGACCATTACAACAGATGGAGGCTCGGTCTTTATTTCAGAGGAATTCAAGAAGTTTGCCGCCGACATGGGCATCAAGTTGATCAGGTCATCTCCATATTATGCCCAGGCAAATGGACAAGCTGAAGCATCCAATTAGAGCCTCATCAAGTTGATTAAGAGGAAGATTGATGAGTACCCTAGACGTTGGCATGAGGTCTTATCAGAGGCATTGTGGGCATACCGTATATCTTGTCATGGGGCGACGAAAACTTCCACTTATCACTTAGTCTATGGGCAGGAGGCTGTGTTACCATGGGAAATTACGGCTGGATAGAGGCGCGTAGAGTTCCAAAATGATTTAACAGCTGAAGAATATGCTACTTTGATGAATGACAATGTTGAGGACCTCACAGAGCTCAGGCTTTGGTCACTTGAGAAGATCAAGGAAAATAAGACCAAAGTAGCCTGCGCGTATAACAAGAAGGTCAAGCCGAAAGAATTCCAAGCAGGAGATCTGGTTTGGGAAGCAGTACTACCATTAGGAACTAAGGACGCATCGTATGGCAAGTGGTCCCCAAACTGGCATGGGCCGTATAGCGTCGACCAAGTTCTACCTGGGAATGCATATATGCTTGAAGAATTGGAAAGTGTCGAGTTCCCGGTGGCAGTCAGCGGTCAACATCTCAAGAGATACTTCCCAAGCATGTGGGCCGATGAGCAGTAAAGCCGATGTCGTGCATCAGGCTATAAGCCGATGTGACCGATGGGCCTGAATAAGGTAGCGCCGGAGTTGTGCGGAAGGGTGCAAACCAACAGAGCTCGATGGCCCGGGGCTGCGAAACTGGTGACGTATGGCAAAATAAGAACGAATAAAGGAGGCCGATGCGTACGGTCAGCCCACACGTTAAAGAAAAACATTTCGTAAGTTGTCAGAACAGCCGATGTGAGACCACCGACTCTAGAGTTTTTTGAAGTAATCAACTGTAACACCCTAATGTAATTGTCCTAATTTTTAATGAATTTATTTGGGCTTAAATAAATTTTCCAGGTTTTTCCTAAATTTTTGTGGCAATTAAAGCAACTTATAACACAAGAAAATAAAATTAATTATAAGGTCAACTTGCTTGTGCATTTATGCTGGTGCATTGTTTCATTTGTGCTGGGTTTGAATTCAAATTTATTTGAAATCAAATGGCTTTGTTTGAATGGTTAGAGTAAAGAAAAAGAAAAGGAAGGAGAAGGAATAAAAGAAGGCAGCCCAAACCTTCTCCTTGGCCCGACCCAGCTTCCCCTCTCCCTCTCTCCCTCACGGGCGCTCTCTTTCCCTGGCCCATTTCCTCCCTCGGGTCTCACTCTTCTCTCCTCACTCCCGCGTGGGCCGCGCCCCGGCCCACTTCTCCCCAGCCCGGTCACCCCGCGTACCTCCTCCTTCTCTCCTTTCTCTCTGGCAGCTTGGCCCCGCGCATCAGCTCCTCTTTCCCCTCCTCTGCTTTCCCTTCCTCAACGGCCGTGCAGCTCGCCGCCGGGATCCTCGCGACCGCCCGCGCCTGGGTCCGCATGCCAAGGGTTCCGCCGCCCCATAAGTGGGATCCCAGACCCCCGCGCTCTCATCCCCCCACCCGTGCTCCGCCGCCTCCAACCCTAGCCCCGAGCACCGCCGCCGCCGCAAGCCTCGGATCGCCGTCGCGCCGGCTCCTCGCCGCCTCCCGCTGTCGCCCAAGCACCGTGGGTTTGCCCCGGTGGGGTAAGGACCCTCTCCCGCCTCCCTTTTCCCCTCGGTCACGCCTCTCCGCGGCCGCGCGCGCTCGCCGGCGTCCCCGAGCCGCTCGCCGCCGTCGCTCGGCCGCTACGGCCAGCATTGCCGCACCCGAACCCCTCAAATCATTTCCCCGTGTCCTCCTCTCTCTCCCCGACCGGATCTCGTCGTCCATCACCTGCGGAATTGCTCCATCACGTGGCGCCGGCGAGCTCTCTGCCGCGCCCGTAGTTCCGCCGCCGCCGGGGCCGGCCGGAGCTCCTTCAGCCGTCCGATCCGAGCCTACGGTCTGGATTAGATCCAGACCGGTACGCAACCAGAGCCGTTAGATCTCAAAGCGACGATCTGGATTAGATCCAGATCGGCATTAGATCCCCACCGCCAGATTTAGATCCGGTGGACCGCGTGAGTCTAAGCCCTAGATCTCTCTCAACCGACTGATCTGGATCCGACGGCCACGGTGCGCGCGTACCCCTTCGCGAGGCGGATCTAATTCGAGCCGCCCGATCTTGATCTAACAATTCAGATTTAAACGTACCGCTTCAGCCAGCCTTTTTGCTAAAGAGCCCTCGGGTTTTCGGGAAATCAACCCGCAGTCCACCCGTAGTTCAAAAATAATTACGGTTAAGTCCTGTTTTATGCTTCTAGACCCCTGAGCTTCCGGGATTTAGTGCCCGCCGTCCAGCCTAGGGTTTTTAGTCAGCTAGACCCTGTGTCTAGGGTTTATCTACGTTTAGGTCCTCAGTTTGCGCACAGAACCCCCTGGAAGTTCTGTTTTTCTCGCAAATAGGTCCCTGGATCATGTTTTAAGCGTAGTTTTCGCGTTTTAGCTCCATTTTAGGTGTTCTTTATATCCACGCGATCGTTGTAACGCGTAGAATAGTTCTAGGCCAGTTTTATGTGCTGTTCTATTGTATTGGTGTACTGTTTCTTATATTTTGCTATTGTTTGCATGTGTGTGCATGTGTGGCCCATGTATTGCTGTTACGATCGTGAATAGACGTCGAGCCACCGGAGCAGTACCAGGAGCAGCCGTCTTCCGAGCAGTTCGAGCAACAGCCGGGAGAGTACGAGGATGGCAAGTATAACATGAACCTCCTATCACTTTTTAATACAATTTCATACATTTTAATACTGTATGCCTATAAGGATTTCC
Organism: Panicum hallii; assembly: GCF_002211085.1. Classification (NCBI taxonomy): domain Eukaryota; kingdom Viridiplantae; phylum Streptophyta; class Magnoliopsida; order Poales; family Poaceae; genus Panicum; species Panicum hallii. Next base: position 45,792,854 of record NC_038050.1, on the reverse strand, counting down.
TAGCCACTTTTATCCCGTATATTATACCTTGGGTTGCATTTTGGTTAGTTGTGCTAGGTGCTGCGCTCTCACATATTATGGTCCTTTTAAATTGATTTGATTAATGTTTATATGCAACTTAATCCTGAGAGTGGCCCTCTGTGCTGTGTGCTTGAGTGGTTCACGTCTCCTTAAAAGATGTTTTTGTTAGAAACTTGGTTTAGGGGGCCAGCACGGTGCTTAGTGCTTGGTTGGCCACTCTCCATAAGGACCGGTTCATAGAGCGACAACCTGGGACAACCGCGCAACCACAAGACTGGAATGGGACGGTCTTGACTTACTAATTAGGTCGTGTTGGTTCGGGAGTAACTTACCTGCGTGGGCAAGAGGGGTGGTAAGCTTCAATGGTCCCTGCTCCTCCGGCTTGGTCTGTGCTGTGTGTCTTGTACCCTCGGAGGTGGGCCCCATCGTTGCTGATCCAGAATCCTTAGCGGTTACACCTTACCAATGTGGTCCTTTGTAACGGTCTTGTAGTGTGCTTGCTAGCCATCTCACCTAAGGAAGTGTGATGAACAACTAGTGTAGCTCACGACTTGTGGGTAAAGTTGTGCAACCTCTCGAGAGTGTAAAACTGATATATCAGCTGTGCTCACAGTCATGAGCGGCCCAGATCCTCCTTTTGATTAGTGGGGTTATCAACCTTTGATTAGGAAGATTCCCCGGGTGGTTTGGTTTGGTCGGTTCTCAGTAGTTCTTAATTAATACTGATTAATTTCTTATGCAATTTGGGTTCATGGTAATTCATCCACTTGTAGTAATTAGCTTTAATAAAATTTTGCCAAGACTAAAAGCTAATGTAGTGAGTCAGCCAGCCTAGAGCCTCATAGTTTGTGTTATACTTGTTGAGTACGAGTTTGTACTCACACTTGCCTCTCTACTCTTCTGTTCTACTTCAGATATCCTCGACTGCTGCTCAGTGCCCGGCAATGTGGAGGACTACGTCAGCGGCTTCGACGACTTCTAGGCGTTTGTCTCCCAGTCGACGTCCCTGTGGCGCCCAGCTCTTCATGTATCTCTTTTACGCTTCCGCATTCCTTGAACTGATTCTTGATTCAGTTGTAATAAAGATATTCATTTTATAATTTATACGCTTTTATTCGTGACATGTGTTGTGATATCTTGATAATCTGTTGTATATATGCATGACTTGATCCTGGCGCATATATGATTGCTCGATTTATGTTCTTATAAATCGGGTGTGACATCAACATAATGGGATCACCGAACAGTCGATGTGTGACCATCGACTTTAGAGTTAAAATGTACGCACAGAAAGTTTATCTGTTAAAGAAACAAGCTTTCTGAAGGAACTTATCAATGGCAGCAATGGCGTCGAGACGGACACGATCAACTTCAGCGATCACTGCTTCGTCCTCCTCGTCCACTCCCGGCATCACCTGTTTGCTCAGAGCACTCAGCTCGGCCAGATCCACCTTCAGTTCAGCGGTCAGGGCTTCTGCATCCCGTTTGGAGCTTGCAATAAGGTCTTTTTCTTCTTGGATGCGCTGCTTGGTGGCCCGGACTTTGGCCTCGAGATCCTCTAGATCCTTCTCCAAAAGAAGAAGCCGTTGGGCGGAAACAGATGTGTCATCCTTGGCGTCCAGAGCAGCTTTCTTCTTGTTGACCGACTGACACCGCTCGGCAATATTGGTTCTCAAGGGGGATTGAGAGCGACGGGTCTCAATCCTATGGCGAGCTTCTGCTACTTTTACCCGAAAGGAAGGGAGGTGCCCGACCGGCAAGAGCTTGACTTGAAGACCCACAGGAAGCTGGGAGTTGACCTCATCGAGGATCCTCTTTACCACGCTGGAATCCTGGACCAGGGCATCGATCAAACCCGATAGAAGATCCTTCATACAGAGAAGCTGATTGGCGATGCTAGTCGAGTCCGGTTGAGGATCATCAGCTTCTAGTATGGCCGACCCGATGGACGCGGGATCAAACGCAAGCAATTCTGAGAGGTTTAGGCTCTGAAAGGAGGCATGTGAGTAGAGCAGCACAGAAAGGAAGGAAAACGACCTGGGAGTAAAACATACCTGTCCTGGGAGGGAAGTAGCGACAACTGATGAAGAAGTGATCGGCTCCTGAAGGCGCGTCCCTTCTGGAGGAGGAACGTTGACAACAGGAGAAGCGAAGGTCGGCTCTCAGGGGGTCACCTTTTCAGAAAGAGGAGTGGCAGCCGACGAAGCAGCAGTCGGCTCTGGCAGGCGCGTCCCTTTTGAAGGAAGATTGGTAGTCGCCGAAGTGACAGCTGGCCTCTCCAAAGAAGAACTAATGATCGACGCGGCCACAATCGGCTCCGGCAGACTTTGTGGGATGACTGGTGTATCAATAAGCGCCGAAGGGCTTTCCAGAGCTGTTCGGAGAGGATCACGAAGAGTAACTAGAGCATTGACAGGGGCTTCCACATCCTCTGGAACCTCTAAAGCTGAATCTTTTTGGCACGGGGGTTCCTCCCTACTGCAAATGTCCACAACGACAGGCTGCGAGAAAAGCAAGTGTGATTGAGAAGAATGTACATAAACAGAGGGGCAACTACTAAAAAGGTGATCCAAACCTGGCTAACGACTGGAGTTTCTTGACTAGGGGAAGACGACCTAGCTTCTTTCTGGATTTTCCTGACAAGCACCTTCCACGTCTTAGCACGAGCCCGGGGGGCAACAACGTCAGAAGATCGTCTCCGCTTGAGGGTCAGCTTCGCGGTGCTGGACTGGATCTGTAAGATACTTTTTGAAGGAGGAGGTGCGTTTTTGCTAAAGAGAACCATAGGGGCAATTGGCGAGAACTGGAAGACAGATCCATCATCATTCTTGGGCTCTGGGCCATCCTCCTGCTACGGAAAGAGTAAATAGAATCAGAAAGATTCAGTAAGGTTAAAAGAAGAAACGATTGGCGAACGGTAATACCTCTCCGTCAGGGATTTCTTATTCAGCGTGAATCTGTTGCAGCATCGGCCCCAAGGCTCTCCGGAAAATATGAGTCTTCCACATCAACCACCAGTCCTCGAAGTCGACAGCCGAAGAAATAAAGACAAGGTCAACAGGAATTGGGATGAGAAGGTCTGAAAATAGACTGTAGCATCTTTGGGTGGTGACGGTGTTAGGAAGGTCTATCCTGTTTGATGTCAAATGATGAAGGAAGAAATGTGGAGGCACTTGCCCAAGACCAAACTGCCGGGCTGCAACGACCGGCTGGTAAAATTCATATCCCGGTTTGATGATCCGGTTGGAAGTGCTCACGCCGACTGGGAGGAGGCAAGGATGAATCATGATGGAGTACAGACGCCTGGTGTCGATATCATGGGCGAAGTCAGCTAATTGGAACGTGGCTGGGTTCTCAAAGATTTCAGAATCAGCATACGAGAGGAAGATTGGGTTGTCCAGGCCTTTGTAAAAAATCCTGAACCATCATGAGGCGTCTGAAGGATTTAACTTCCCACCAGGGAGACTGTATAAGGCCTGGCCAAAGCTGGTGCATCGGATTTGTCTACCGCTCTGGTCTGGAAAAGAGTTGTTGGCCAGAGAGGGAAAATTTGGGATGAAATCTTGGAAGTAAAGGTGAGCCCATAGCCGGATGAACCACCAGGGACCACCAGTCCTAAGTTTTTTCTGTGAAAGAAGAATCAAGGACATCAGATGAAGGTATCTGTAGATTTCTCCAAGGAATAATTTACCAAGGCCAATAGTATGACCTTTGGCCAGCTCATATGCCAGAGGAAGATAGTTCTTGGTTGGAGCAAGTGAAGGGCAACAGAAGAGAAAGTGTTCTAGCCATAGATTCAGGAAGGCTGTGTGTTCTTTCTCTGTCACAGGTCCTTTTGTTTTCAGATGTTGGTTCAGATATGCGCTCTAGTTTGTGCACTCTGCTTTGGAAGACAGTTTGAAGGGGACTACAGGAAGCCTATAAGTAGAGGGACAGGATGATGAGATGTCTAAGCCGGTAATCATCATAACATCTAGGAGAGTTGGAGTCATTGGACCATGTCCAAAGAGGAAACAGTTTAGGGCATTGGACCAAAAATAGCCGATGGTCTTCAGAAGGTTCTCATCCTTTTCAAGAGGGGAAAGAGATAGAGATAGGGCATCGGCTATCCCTATGGATTCCCATAAAGGCTGGTAGATGTTCGCCACTCTGTTATACCAGGCTACCCAGCCCTCTGGAGGATTTGGCCAAGCGCGAAGGCTATCGGACCTAGATTCTAGATCTATGTCTTGACTCACGAAGGGGATTCAATTAGCCTCGCAAGAAATTAGATCTATGGGCTCCTCGTAAGAACGAGGCCCAAGACAGAAAGAATTGGGTGAAGAAGGATGTGGTAAGAGGATATCGGAAGCCTGAAAAGACCCACGAAAGACAAAGTAGTCGAAGAAGGAGTCATTTAACAGTGCAATGAATCTTGTGATTATTGCGTTAAATTAACAAAGGTTGGAGTTTTACCTTCAGACCGAAGACATTCGCGCCAGTACTCGAAGACTCCGCCATCGGGAACCTTGATGAAGTCGAGAACTTGGGGAATAGATCTAGGGTTGGCGGCGCAGGATTGAGCGCGTATTTAGAGGCTCAGAGGAGAATTTCGTGGCTAGGGTTTATGAGCAAAAGGGATTTTTGGAAGGAAACCCGGATTTTGGGAATCTTTAGAGATCTATCTTGAAGAAGGATTTGGGTTCGGGCGGAGAATGAAATGAATTGAAGAACCGGTTCGAATCCGGATCGGCATATTCTAAGGAAGGGAACCGATGCGCTGCCATCGGCTCTTAACGGATCGTTTTGTTTAAAGAAACCACAGACGGAAAAAGGGGGTTTTATTTACAACGAGAAAGTAAGTACAAAAGGGGAGCCGATTGCTCCTAGAGCCGATCTATCGGCTTAGTGCTACAGTCTACCACCAGTAGATGCCGGAGGTCTTGCGGCGCTTGGTCGGTGGAGTTGTGCTGATATCACTATCATCACTGCTGCCATTGCTATCATCATCTCCGCTGCTGGTGGTGGTGAAGTTGCCTTCATCCTCGGTGTCCTCATCGTCCTCAGCGGCATCTTCTGATGATTCGCCAAGAAGGAAGTTACCTGTTACTGAATCTTCTTCAGTTGAGGAGGAATCGGCTTTTTCTTCCGAGGAGGAGTCTTCTTCCCAGGATGCGTCGTTTTCGTCGTCCTCCTCCAGCTTGGCTCCAAGAAGAAGTGTGAGATCTTCGTCATCAGTTAGGGATTCATCGTCTTCTGACTGGGATTGGAAGTCCCACTCCTCTGCATCCCAATGCAAGGGGGCAAGGATCTCGTAGGCAGGTATCGGATCATATTCCGGAGTGGGCTCTCAGGAGGATTCAGATTCAAAGGAAATAACAGAAGAGGCAGAGGAAGAGGAAGAGGCCATTGCAAGAGGAAGAAAGAGTGGTTTGGATGTGTTTGTCAGTGGCTGAAAAGAGAAGACGATTAAGAAAGTTGCCGGGGGTAAGTTTATAAAGGCAGAAGCGGAAGGTGAAGTGAATCGGCACTATAACGGTTCCCAAGGAGCCTGATGCAGAGCGATCATATCCCCTGGAAGTTGAAGAGGCACGTCTGTACGGAATTCAGAAGTCGAAGAGTCGAGGCGATTAAAAAGGAGATGGTTTCAGAATTATCATTGCCGAAACCAGGGGGCATGTGTTATCGCCATAATTTAGACAGGCCGGAAGTGGGCCGTGGAGCAAGGTGGATTTGAAGGATAATTATAATGGGCTTGCGAATCGGACCCTGTGCAGATGTTTTGGGCCCAGGGAGGCCGTGTATCTAGGTAGGTACGCTTAAACAGTTTAGATAGAGATAGTTAATATTTGTGTCGTGTTTGGTTGTTAAGAAAGGAAGGTCTGCGGACTATAAATATGTATCATGGGTAAACAATAAAGCAATCAATCATTCATCAACAACTCTTGGCGCATCACCTCCCCTATTCTAGGGTTTCTCGGGTAAGTGCCGTGCAGCCCCGGTCACATCCTGCATGATCGGGGCAGCGTTGTCCTTACTGGTTTACATTTGTGTTTCTAGTTCTGAAACATTGTTGATGGCAAGTAGCACTAGTTATCTCAACGCATGTAGAACAACGATTAGTCTTTTCTAGGTTTTAATTATGTTATGTTTGTTATCTATAAGTGTTTAGCTGTTATTGTACCCAAGTTTGGGTACGAGGGCAGCATCTTGCTCTATTCTTATTTAGTAGATCCAATCTATCATGGTTAGTCTTTGATCATCAGAGATTTAGTTTAATATCTGCGTAATTAGGCCCTACAAACGAGTTGAAAGTTTCGGCAGTATGATTGGTATCTTGTAATAGCTTAGAGAGGGATTGTTCCGAGAATCGGCTTTCGGGTTGGTTGTTAGGCCTCTGTTTAGGTTGTTGCGTTGCTGCCCTTTTGTATCTGTTAGGCTCAATTACGTGTAGGATGTTCCGATTACGTAGTGAGAGCTTTAACCGTCGTAGATTGGATTAACTTGATGTTTATAGAGTGAAGTTTATACTGTTATCGGATATATTTGCCTTATTCATAGATCCGATCCGGTATTGAACACAATCGGCTCTTTACAGCCGATACCAGGAAGCATCCGATGAGCCGATTACGGCTCGGACTAACGTTTACATGTGTCTGTGCATGCAGGAAACTAACACATAACACCTTCCTGATCAGGTACAGGGTCAGGTGGCACGCCTAGCAACTCCAAGACAGTGTGTGTGCCGGATCTCGAGCCGTTGACCGAGGGACCGGGGCCCACCAGCAGTCCCGGGAGCCTCCCGACTTCTCGTGTTGCCTGTCGCTGCTCGCCGGTGGGTTTTGACCGACACCACCAGCGCCGACGGCATAAAACGTTTGAGAAGCCTCCTTGACCCGCAGGCCCTCGATATGGGAGCACTACAGGAAAACGGCTAACTTCCGACGGCCAACATTAAATTTCGACGGCCCCGTCGGAAGTTAATTAACTTCCGACGGCTATACAGAGAGCCGTCGGAATACTAACTTCCGACGGCCGCAGAGTTAACCGTCGAAAGCTACTTAACTTCCGACGGCTGTAGTTACAGCCGTCGGAAGTTAAGGAACTTCCGACGGCTTTGGGCGTGCCGTCGGAAGTTAGGCCCACGCCGTTACACCCGGCCGCGCCGGGCTCGCGTTATCTCCTGCTCTCCTCTTTTTTCTCCAAATCTCAACTCCCGCCGCCGCGCCGCCGCCCGTCCCCGCCGCCGCCCGGCCGTGCCGCCCGTCCGCGCCGCCGTCCGCGCCGCCCCGGGCCCCGTCCGCCCCGCACCGCCGCCTCCGCCCTGGGCCGCGCCGCCGCCCGGCCTCCCGCGCCGCCGCCCGTCCACGCCGCCCCCCGGGCCGCCCGCCGCGCCGCCCCCGTCCGCGCCCGCCTCCGCCCCCGGGCCGCGCGGCCGCCCGTCCGCGCCGCCCCCCGCGCCGCCGCCCGTCCGCGCCGCCCCCCGCGCCGCCGCCCGGGCCGCCCGCCGCGCCGCCCCCCATCCGCGCCCGGCTCCGCTCCCGGCCTCCCGCGCCGCCGCCCGTCCGCGCCACCCCCCGGGCCGCCCCCCGCGCCGCGCCGCCCCCCGGCCGGGCCGCCCGCCTCCCTCGCCGCCCCCCGGGCCGCCCGCCGCGCCGCGCCGCGCTGCCCCGCGCCACCTGCCGTCCGCGCCGCACCCCGCGCCTCCCGCGCCCGCCCGTCCCGTCCGCGTCGCCCGTCCGCGCCGCCGCCCCGCCGCATTGCCGCCCGTTCCCGCCGCCGCGCCGCCGTCCGTGCCTCGCTGCCGCCCGTTCCCGCCGCCCGTTCCCGCCGCCGCGCCGCCGTCCGTGCCGCGCCGCCGCTCGATCCCGCCACCGCCCCGCCGCGCCGCCGCCCGTTCCCGCCGCCGCGCCGCCGTCCGTGCTGCGCTGCCGTCCCCGCCGCCGTCCGTGCCACGCTGCCGCCCGTCCCCGCCGCCCCCCGGGTTGCGCCGCCGCCCGTTCCCGCCGCCGCCGCCCGGCCGCGCCACCCGACCCCCTGCCGCCCGGCCCCGTCGCCGCCCGGCCGCTCCGCCCGACCCCCCGCCGTCCAGGTTAGTGCCGCACCGTCGGAAGTTAAAGAAAATATTATATTTGATATGCATATTATAGTGATTAAACACTAATCACTTAAGTTTAGTAACTAAAGCTTTTTAATTATGATATATCTAATTTAAAATTAATCGCTTAAGATAACTATATTCTAACTTTGCAATTATTTAACTTAAAGTATGGGTGAGGATCGACGATGGATGTACGAAGATTGGCCTAATTTGTCGGATAAATGGATAGCTAATACGGAGGAATTTGTTAAGCGTGCTTTTGCTATGTCAAAGAATGGAAATGATGTGAGATGCCCATGTAGCCGTTGCCGTATTTGCCATTGTCAGACTAGGAAAGTTTTATCCTCACATCTAATAAAGTATGGTTTCATGCCTAACTATGAGGTGTGGGTGTATCACGGTGAAGCTTTACCTCCTCAGAATGCATCAGAAGTCCCAATACCATTGGAAGTGCCGACATCACCACAAGTTCTAAGTAATGATAATGGAGAGTATGATAGAATGGATGAGATGCTTCGTGATTTAGGGGAAGATATGGAGCTCCCATCCGAGACTAAGGATCCACCCACGTCGGAGGCTAAAAAATTTTTTGAGCTCCTTAAAGCTTCAGAAGAGCCGTTGCACGAGCACACAAAAGTGACTATCCTTGCTTTCGTGACTCGACTCATGGCTATTAAGTCCAAATTCACATTATCTCACAATTGTTACAATATGATCTTGAATTTGATTGGTGATATACTTCCGGCAAATCACAAGATGCCTAAAGATGTCTACCAGTCAAGGAAATTGTTGTCTGGGCTTGGTATGGACTACAAAAAGATAGATGTTTGTCCAAATAACTGTATGCTGTTTTGGAAAAATGATATAGATTTGAAGAAGTGTCGAAAGTGTCAAGAATCGAGGTTTGTGGAGGTTGTAAATGAAGATGGTGAAAAGGTGACTATAGAGATAGCACAAAAGCAACTTCGCTACATGCCTCTTATGCCTCGGTTGAAGCGGTTGTTTTTATCAAAGAATACTGCTAAGCACATGAGATGGCACAAAGAGAGGGTGCGTGCAAACCCAGAGTTGATGGTGCACCCGTCTGATACTGATGCATGGAAAGCTTTAGATGATTTTGATCCAAATTTTGCTAGTGATGCGAGAAATGTTCGGCTTGGTTTGGCGACAGATGGTTTCTCACCTTTTAATATGACTGCATCATCATATTCTTGTTGGCCGGTATTTGCTATTCCGTACAACCTTCCACCACATCTTTGCATGAAATATGATTATATGTTCTTGTGTCTTGTAATTCCTGGTCTGGAACATCCTGGAACACGACTTCATGTGATGATGCAACCTTTAATCGATGATCTAGATAAGTTGTGGCAAGGTGTTGAGGCATATGACTGTTACAAGAAACAAAGATTTACCCTTCGAGCTGCATTTCTATGGTCGATCCATGATTTCCCGGCATATGGTATATTTGCTGGCTGGAGCTGTCATGGACTTTTAACCTGTCCGATCTGTGGTAAAGATACAGACTGTTTCCGCCTTGAGTTCGCTGGTAAGATATGTTACTTTGATTGCCACAGACGCTTTTTGCCAGAGAATCATCCATTCAGATTTCAGAGGAACGCTTTCAGGAAGGATACTATTGTCACGAAGGGGCCACCGAAGCGTATGAGTGGAACAGAGATTCTAGCTATGTTGAAAGATTTAAAGATGAATACAGATGGAAATGGATATGTTGGTTTCGGAACTGAGCACAACTGGACTCATATATGTGGATTATGGGACCTTCCTTATGTCAAATCGCTGATTCTAATACACAATATCGATTTGATGCACCAGGAACGTAATGTTGGTGAAAGCATTATAAGTACGTGCATGGAATTCACTGATAGAACGAAAGACAATGTAAAGGCCAGAAAGGACTTAGCACAGATTTGTAATCGACCGTCCCTAGAGTTGACTGAAAGTGGTGGTAAGCCACGGGCTGCTTTTTGTCTGAAATCCAAACAGAAAAAAGAGGTAATGAAGTGGTTGAAGAATTTGAAGTTCCCCGATGGTTATGCGGCAGGTTTTAGGAGGGCTGTGAATTTGAAGACCGGAAAAATAAATGGGTTGAAGAGTCATGATTACCATATAATTATGGAGAGACTTCTTCCTGTTGTGTTTCGCGGATTTGTACATGATGATGTGTGGAAAGTGTTGGCTGAGTTAAGCTACTTCTATCGGCAACTTTGTGCTAAAGAAATCAAGAAAGAGATGATGGAGAAGTTGCAGAAAGAGATACCAATACTTTTATGCAAGTTGGAAAAAGTTTTTCCTCCAGGCTTTTTCAATCCAATGCAACATCTACTTGTCCACCTTCCATATGAAGCTAAGATAGCTGGTCCGGTCCAGTATAGGTGGATGTATCATATTGAAAGAGCGTTAAAAAAGCTTAGTGCAATGGTTGGCAATAAAGGAAGAGTTGAAGGATGCATTGCGGAAGAATTTAAGTACAAAGAGATATCATCCTTCACAAGTGTATACTTTGCAGAGGAACACAATGTGAATGCACCTAAGTTGCGTTACCATGTAGATGAAGAAGTTCGATGCAGTGATCTTTCAATTTTCGAGTGCAAGGGAAAGACCGTTGGAGCCTCTACAAGATGTGACCCTGATCGTGAGCAAAATTTGTCTGCTTTGCTGTACATGTATGCTAATATTGATGAGATGGCTCCATATTTCAAGTAAGATTAATTTTTTACTTAATTTATGTTGTTTGTTATCGTGGCCGATATCTGATCCGTTTACTTCACAAACAGGGAATTTGAATTGCAAACTTGGTCATCTAGGCGTAAATTTTCTTCGAAGCAATATGAAAACATCGCTGACGATCAGGTGTATTATCAAAGAAATTTGCAAGAAGGGTTTGAAGAAATTTATCAAGAAGCTGAACTCCCGAGCTCTTTCAACATAGATACAGAGTTGTTGTCAGATGCATTAGTGGGAGATCAAAATGATGTAGTAGTTCCTCCAAAAAGAAAACGAGTGCCAAGGAAGAAAAAAGTTACTTGGCGTCCTTCGAAGCGTACAAAACAACTTGATCCTAATTTTGAATATGATTGATAAGTAAATACCTTATGTTTCCTTTATTTCATATGTACTATTAATTATACTTGTATTGATGTACTAACTTCTTTTTTTAACAGGATGTCAAAAAGGATAAAAAACCTAGCAAAGAGTTTCGTGAAAAGCACGAAGCTATCAAGGAGACAAGATGACGATCTGTTTGCGGGCACTTCTACGAGAGCTTCAAGGCGTAGACAATTGCTGGATCACTTACCTCCAGAGATGCAGGGGCAGATTGCGTTCCAGAGAGATGAGGTATATATGTAATGTTTATATGTGTATTCTAATTTTGAGATTCAATATAATTACTACAATATGTTATGTATTTTGTAGAGTGAAGAGGAGACGGAAGAGGAGACAAGTAGCAAGGAGTCGGACGAGGCGGGCCGGGAGAATGACTTAGGTGGTTGGGATAGATGGTCTGAAGGATCTGCTGGTGGAGGGTCGGCAGGTCAAGGGTCAAGAGTTGGTGGGTCAAGAGCTGGAGAGACTAGTGCTGGTGCTGCGGGGACAGGAGCTGGTGATGAAGGGGCAGGAGCTGGAGAGGCTGGGGCTGCGGCTGGAGGGTCTGAAGCTGGAGGATCTGGAGGGCAGGGTCGGACACGTAGGCGGCGGTCGAAGATTGGTTGGATTCCGCCGCCTAAACCTCCACGAGAAGAAGAAAAGTGCGTGATCACACCGAATGGAGATGGGTTAGTATGTTTTTTCTATGTTTTAGAACATAATCCTTATTCCGAATTGATTCTAATTGTTTTATATATTTGTAGGTCTTGGTTTGAGCCTAATTTCCCAGGTGTTGGTCATTTAAGACAGGTGAACAAAATCTTAGGTAACATATGCCGTATGCTTTGGCCTGGAATGGTAGAACTTGTTTCTGGTGAACGGATCCCAGCTACATCTTGGAACCATTATAGATATGGTGTGAACATAACGTTCGGCGATACCCAAAAGGCAGTTTGGGCTGAGTTTTGGGTATGATTGCTCTTATGTATTGATTTAATTTTCTACATACGATGGCTACTGATTGTGTAAAATTTTTGCAGAAATATTACAAGTTGCCTGAGGAGGGAGCTTATGATGATCATGCCAGACGTGTGTTCCACCATAATGCACACATTGTGGTTAAAGACATGATTTCTTATGCCAGAATTCAGGTTGTAGCTTCTTATCTGGAACGGACTCAAGGGATACGATTTGAGAAGAAACGGGATGCTGGGAAATATTACTTGACTGAGGAGCAATACCGCGAGGTAAACTGTTGCAAGTTGCAATTAGTATGATTTTATTTGTTACCTCTAAACGAAATATTGTTGTGCAGGAAATGATTCCGTGGATGGCCACACGTGAGGAGGCTTATCATGCCTTATGTCACTATTGGACCACGGATGAGTTCAAAAGCATTTCCCAGAGAAATAGAGGAAATCGTGGAACTGAGTCCTATCATACCTACGGAGGTGATGGGCACTTCCGATTGGCCAAACGCATTGTAAGTGAACTCTTTGAAATGAATTCTATTAATTTCATATATTAGTACATGCTTTTTTAATTTTTTATTGTATGTATAGGAAGTTCGCACAGGTGTAGCGCCGAGTGATATTCAGGTCTACATTGAAGGTCATAGAGGACGTGATCCTACAAATCCAGATCAGTTATGCTCTCAGGCGGCTACAGAGCGTCTGGTATATCTAATTTTACAAAATTAGCACTATCGAGTTGTCATGAAACAATCTTATGTAACTGTGTGATTTTGTTTTTTGAAGGCGGCATATGGTGACCAAATGATTGCTCGCCATGGAGAGGGTTATGATTGGAGAAACGCGCCTATTGATCCTGAGGCCGTTTACAGTAGTGGTGGTGGAAAACCTCATTGCCGGTTAGATTTCTTTAAATTTCAATCTAATTTGATCTTTCAGCAAGTCTGGTATATCTAAATTTCAATCTATTTGTAGGTATCCATTATTCGAAAAAGTCATTGACTCGAGTCAGGTGCCGTCGCGTCAAAGAGCGGGATCGTCGCGGTCAGCAAGTCGCAGCACAAGTAGTGGCGACGACAGCGCGGAGGTTGTAAGGCTACGTGAAAGAGTAAGACAACAGGAGCTACAGCAGCAGTGGTTCCAAGCTCAACTTGCACAACAGAATGCAATACTGCAGGTAAATCTTAATTGTTAAAACTTAGGTTAAGTTACATTCTTGCTGACAAATTTGATCTTTCAGCAAATAGCGAGCCAACAGAATATACAAGTGCCACCACTGGTACCTCCACCTTTTGCACAGGCCGGTTGGCCATCAGCTTCACCTCAGGTATGATAGTCAATGATTCAAATGTTAGTTCATAGTCATTGCAAAATATGGTCACTCTAAATAAATATTATCCAATTAGTTATCTTTCAAACTAATCTTGTCCATTTATCTTTTATAGCCTTTTCACACCCCACCACCTAACCTTGCGGCACCGGGAGACTCACACGTTGATCCAACATCGAATTGGGCGGATCAATTCATTGGAAGTGGCGGATCAGTTCAACCAGGTGATGGAGGCGGCCAAACTTAAGTGAAACATTGTTGTTCTATGAATTTGTTTCATATGATACTTGTATGAAGTTTTTGAACTTTAATTATGAACCTCTGAAGTTTACGTATGTGGATATATGAATTGTGTACTTGCGTGCAATTTCTGATCGTGAATTATAATTGTGGATGGTGAATTATAATTGTGGATGAAATTTGATTGTATGTAATGCTTGTGGTTGCTTTTGGGGTTCTAAATTGCTCTGGTAAGCTTAACTTCCGACGGTTTCACAGAAACCGTCGGAAGTTAGACGTCTCAAACTTCCGACGGCCAGGCAAACCGTCGGAAGTTAACAAACGGACGTCAGCTGCCGTTTGCCAGGCTAACTTTCGACGGTTTGCCCGGCCGTCGGAAGTTTGCGAAACTTCCGACGGTTTAGTTCTGCGCCGTCGGAAGTGTAAAATTTCCGACGACTTACTGCCGTCCAATTGACTTCCGACGGCTTAGCGCTAAACCGTCGGAAGTTATTTAACTTCCGACGGTTTAGCCGTAACTTCCGACGGTTTAGCCGTCGGAAGTTACGGTTTTTCCTGTAGTGGAGCGGCTCATGAGGACGGCACCTTCGTTGCACCCATTTGTGCCGCGGCCTCCGCATGAATCGCCGTCGCCTCACGCAGCTGTGCTCTAACAGGTTAGGAACACTTCCCTGCGTAACACTTCCCTTCTTAGTTCACACATGAACTAGTTGAAATCCACCTTCCGTTGATTAATTGATGATAGTGTGATACATCCCATGCAGTACTGCGATGCTAGATATCTAATTTTAGAATCTCATGTGCGTTGTAATAGTAGATCATGCAAAACACATACAGCTACACTTGAAATTGATGTTAAAAGATAAAAAGACACATATTAGATTAATTGTAACCAATGTGCTTTTAAAAACTCCATATGGAGACACATGGATTCTTAATAAAAACATGATAAAACAAGAAGTATTTTCTTGCAGCACATAGACATTTCATCAAGCACATACTGGTTCTGTCTTCCTTAACTCCTGAGTGAGTTACTTGAATCTGACATCTTGGTTATGATTTGATAACACTAGTTCCATTACAATTTTGTATGCAGAGTACAATTTTGTATATCATTTATTTCTTGAGAATTTTCACTGTATCATCAAATTAAGATCTTCCGCAGTTTGTGATGCAGAATCTGAAGCCCTTTTGATGCGGCTCATTTCATAATTGGCTTGAAATGAAGTGGAGGCAATGCAAGTACTTCCCTGCAAGACCCTGATTCATTTTTTTTGTTTCTTCAAAATTGAGTTCTGACAATCAAATTTTTAAACTTTTATTATGGCATCAAAGTTCCAAGATATGTCGTAAGAATAATTTCTAGCTCCTAAGCTACTGACAGGCATGCGTGATCCTCTCATTATAGCTTGGTAAGTTTCATGGTGCAGCCTAACATGTTAATGTGAATATATTATCCAATAACATCAGTTACCAGCACTATGCTATTATCTTTAGAGGATATACATCCTGCATCCTTTAATAAACATTCTGCATCATTCAAATGCTATTGTTTATGTTTGAGGTTGCAGTATAATTCGATATTGAATTTAAGAGTCTGTTCATATAAATTGACTACAGTTTAATTGGATCTTCAAATGCTATTGTTTATGATGATTTCTGTTGAAAGATGCTTGATATAACCTCATTTACAGGTTATTGAAGTATTCTAATTTCATCATGAAAATTTGGGTGGCCACACATATTTTCTTAATCTGCATGATCCTAGAAGACCGTAAGGAAATCTGAAGAATGAACCAAAGATGGAGAAGTGAAATACAAATTATATCTTCAAGCATCAAGCTTTTTAAATAGATTTCAAATGTATAAAAATTAGAGTAATGTCTAAGATTTTCATTTGTTAGATGATTGATTGTTGACTATATTTGATCTAATATGAAATGGTATTTGTTCCTGTTAGGTTTCCTTGTTGTTGACTCTCTGGTATGCATCCGTAGTAAATAAAATGATTGCATATAAAAAGAGAGCGTAAAATAATGTACTTAGTGACGTTATAGTCAAACTATATTAGAAACTAAAAGAAGATCGATCAAATTCAAGAAAATGGATCTAATTAAGTTGCTCAAGATAAAATGCAAAATATCACTAAAAGCTTAGACACGCAATTTAACGTATCTAAAAAAGCATATCATGTCTTCTAGACACGCTTAATAAAAGCATATCTATAGTTCTTGGCACGGTTCGTGTGGAGACGCTAGCGACACGTTTTAGTAAAGTGTGTCTAAACTCCATTAGATACAAAATAAGTGTATCTAGTCTACAAATAAAACGTATATATAGGGGGATTTTCTTGTAGTGTTGCCTGCCGTAGTTCCCATAAAAAAAATCCCCCTTATATTCCAGCACATTATGTTCCATTTTCTAGTAGCCATAAGAAAACCAAAGAAAGAGAGAAAAGCCAGGACCATGCATGGGCAATCATGAAAGAAGGCCAGATATCCACAGTAACCAAGCACCCATATAGTTTGCCCCGAGCAATCCTCGTACAATGAAAGGACATGTTGCAGATGGTTTGCACTTCGTTCATCAACTTTCAGAAGTAGCAAAGAGCCGTCTGCAAACAAAAGGTGATTTATACTCGGTGCATTCTGGCATATCTTAACCCCCTCAAGATCTCCTCTTTCCTCATTCACTTTTATCCGGTACTTCATAGTAGAAACGCACTTCATAATTACGCTCACCCATTATTCATCAAAGCATTTCAGGTGAAACTGTTTGTGGAAAATCCCACCTTGCGGTGGATTCATAGTTTTTTCTTACCACTAAGAGGGAATGGCTTATAATGCCCTATATTTTCATGCATAAAACTAGTTATTCAATGAGTTATATGATAGGATGATTTTGCAGCAATTCAAATTTCCGTGGAGCGCATGCCACTTCCTCTCTACTGCTGTTTATAAATTGTTTGCCTTCTAGGATGCTTGACATCAAGTTCATCCCAGTCCCATGGACGGTGCTATGATATCTGTATCTTTAGGATAAAAGGAAAGATGCACTGAAGTTTTCTGCAGAAATAAAGCCATCGACGCATACCCTGTCCGTAATCATGATTTGGTTCCTTTATCTCTACGCAAGGATGGGTAACAGAGATCGCTTGCGCAGATAAAGAAGGAAATGCGAGAGTGATTAAGTCCAGCCAGCGCAACCGAGCAGGAGGTGATGATGACTGCGTTGCGTCGCTGGGAGGGAGTTATATTCCTCATTCCTTATCACCCCCTTCTCAGTTCGCTGCTGTTTTGCATAAATTTCAAAGGCTGGTACCTTCATGTTGTCCCCCTACACGCCCTTCGTTTTCTGTGGGACATCCACAAGCTAAACGTAGCTGAAGCAGTGACAAATAATGGCAATAACACAATATCTTAATGAAAGTCAATGCACTCCAAATCTCTAGTGGAATTTGAGAACCTCTCTCCAAATCTTGACAGTCTTGCAGAATGAATTATCACTAATTTCTGTTTGCTGGTTGTTCGCTTGATCTGACTTAAAGTAAACTTGATTTCTGTCCTAACGGGTTTGAAACGAGAAAAGAGGTGCACTACCCGATAACTTATTTATTTTGTACAGAAAAGAATTCCATCCATCGATAATTATACAACATGATTTCACCTATATTAAACCAAAATTACATATGTGCTTGGTTTGCTATGAAAAAATGTAACAGTATTCATCTATATAGGATTCTTGTGGTTCTGTTTTTTTCAAAAATTCAGTGTGTTTCCTCCCTGATCCACATTTCCTAAAGCGACGAACTCTCATCGTCGGAGTTGCTCTCCCTTCCATGCTGGTTGTGCAAATTCAGCATCGCCGTCGTGGCAGTTGACATTCGGAATGACCTTGCAGATCCAACAACCGTCCGGTCTTGCTGGCTGACCTCCCTGCAGACGTGGTCCAACATGGACAGGAAGTCCCTCACCACCATGAACATCCTCAGCGGGTGAGCTTCCTCCTTCGCGGCATCCCCATGGAAGTACTCGGTGATCTCTTTCACTCTTCCCAGAGCCCTCTTCTCCTCGCTTCTGACCTGTTCGATCTCCATCTCAGCTTCCTTGAGAAAATCATGCATCGTTCCAAAGAAATTCTGGCCCTGGGTGCACTGCTTCTCGAGCAGGAGGACTGACTTGATCTTTCCAAGACCAGCTTCAAGCTTGGATACATAGCCATGCAGTACATCGAAGTCCATGCTAGCTGCTTTCTTGACATTCCCTAGTTCAGTGCTCAGCCCAGATACAACTTTCAGTCCTTGCTTACGGAACTGTTCATCTTTGACTATATTTCTGCTTTGACTTTCTGGAGCTTTCTCGGATTTTGCATCTTCAGAACGGACGATTTCTTGAACAACGAAGTGTAGCAGGGTGGTTTTACCATCAGTACCTTTGACGTCTGCGAGTTTTAGGAGGGTATCGAGCTTGAAGGCTTTTGCCTGACCCCGGTTTGTGCCAACATTCATTCTATTCCCAGTTCTCAGAACAGCTTCAAGTAGCTTCAGGAACAATCTGCTGCCTTTCAAATCATCACAAGCGGCCTGCAAAACCATGTGAAGAATGTCAAGAACCCATACATGGAAAAATCCCAAAACTAGAAGGATAAAATCGGAATGTGCTATTGAGAAATTGTCCAGTTTGAAAAGTTGAATCCACTATATCCAGAGTAGCTCCGAGTTATCAACAAAAGTGTGTAAGCCAGGAAAATGACTTAATTTGTAAAGAATTTTTTCCAGGCAATATATAGGAAATAATGACATACAAATTAAAGTAGATACTTGTCATAGAAGCTGCAATGAAAGTGCACAGGCATACCTCTAATGTTTCAAAAGATTTCTTCAGGTAATTTATTTCGCTCTCAAAATTGGCTCGATAGAGCATAGCGTCAACTCTTTTGAAGGAAAAAGGTATATCAAGCACTGCCTTGAGAAACCGCTCTGCCGAACCCAGCTTTGATAAGTCCCCAGTAAAGTTTCGAAGTTTCAGCTCTTCCTCTTTAGTAGGAGCCATCTTTACTAAGGTTTCCAACAGATCAGCCCCCAGACATTCAGCATTGCCTATTTAAAATGTCAGTGACAATTAACACTGTGAGTAGAACTAGACAGGGTAGCTTGGAATACGATGATGTATCTGATTGAAGATTCTGGAGCAGCATGTATTGCATTTTTGCCTAAATTTGAATGAAAAATTCCTCATATATACTTCAATACGCATTGGTATAAGTACTATAAGATACTAAACTTCCAAACATGTTTTGTGTAAAAATATTGAGAAGTCCTAAACTCCAGTAGCGTAATATAACATCTCTGCCCTACTGCAGACATAATATGAAGAATGTATATAATGCTCATTATTGACTGGCTTGCAAAGTTTACTCAGACTATGTTCAAAATGAAAATTCACACAGTAATAAAACTGTC
Organism: Panicum hallii; assembly: GCF_002211085.1. Classification (NCBI taxonomy): domain Eukaryota; kingdom Viridiplantae; phylum Streptophyta; class Magnoliopsida; order Poales; family Poaceae; genus Panicum; species Panicum hallii. The sequence continues at coordinate 45,773,643 of NC_038050.1, read as the reverse complement.
TGCTGTTAAGTATTTGAGTTTGGTCTAATGCTGTGATATCATCACATATGTTTGGTTAAGGTCTGCCTGTACAGTCATAGATATCTGCAGATTGTATTGTTGAGATCCGACAGTAATATAACATTCTGAAAGCATTCTCCTGGAAGCTAATGCATGGCAGTATAATTTTGAAATTAAAGAATCTGGTTATCTAGTTATAGTCCTAGAAATTTCCACATCATAACTAATTAAAAGGTACTCCCTCCAGTCACAACTAATTGACATATTGGACCGACAGCCCTTTTACCTAATGCTCAGCCAAGATATTAGATATTAGATGAGGTCACCTTATTTCCATTAGTAGATATTTCTGCATCAAAAATATTCAGTAACCAAAGAATTGCTCACCATCTAGCAGTGCATCGGAGACCTCCTCCTGGGTCACATTCAGTGCACGCAGAAGGATGGCAATGTTCTGTGCCTTCTTGGGGTCAAGGACCTTCTCTTCAGACCTACATTGTGGCACTCCAGCTTTCTTCGGTGTGTCCCTAGGAGGTGCATTTGCCGCATTGTTCGTGAAAAGCACCTCGATCATGTCCTCATCCAACCTGCAAGGAACTCATGTCAACATCATAATTTCTAATGAGTCAATACGTAACAAACATCCAATAATTCTACGTATGTTCCCAAAATCCTGTCTTAACTGGAATGAGTTGGACTTGAGCCGGTCCCAGACCATGTCGCGGTTGGAGCATGCCCGGACCTTGTCCCAGTGCAGTGGCTTCAGCTTCGGCCGGGCTTCATCAACGGCAGCATCATCCTGCGTCCGAATTAGCATGCCGTCATTGTCCCTCTTCACTGACGTGAAAGGCGCTCTCGGCGCAGTGACACTTGGCCCCTCAGTTTGCTCTGGTTTCAGCAGCCGGCGTGCTGATAGGCCACCGGGTGGCCCCGGCGGTGGCGGCGGAGGTTTAGGAGTAGCATTGTTGCATCTTGGCGCCGGTAGAGGTGGTGGAGGCGGAGGGGGTGGCGGTGGTGGGTTGTGGGGTGGCGAGACCATTTGTTTGATCATGTCAGAGGCAGAGCCGGCGGAGAAGCGGGTGCGTGGCAGAGTGCGGCGGGAGCGGGGAACAGGAGGGGCGGGAGGTGGGGGCGCCACGGATGCAGCGGCGGGCGTCGGGGGGAAGAAGTCGCTGGTAAGGCTGGGGAGGCTGCGGCGGGACGGGGTGGTGGTGCGCGGGCTGGACGCGCTAGCCTCGCTCCACGTCCCCACGCCCTCGGCACCGCCGGAACCCGCCGAGCGCTGGCCCGGCGTGTAGTACGCGGCGTCCTCGTCGGACGACCCCGCGCGCCGCAGCGGCGGTAACGGCCGTAGCTCCGGGCTCGGGACGGTGTCGACGTCGCGGCACATGCCCCTCCGCGCGCGCTCCGAGCGGACCTTCCGGTACGGGGTGGCGCCCGACGACGAGCCCGCCGCGGAGGTGCCCACGGCGTCGGCGTGCAGCACGACGGCGGAGGCAGGCCCAGGGTGCGCGGCGGCGGCGAGGCCGAGGGGCTTGTGCGTATGCGCGGAGTGGCGGGCGAGGCGGCCCGTGAGGAGGAACGCGGCGGCGAAGGCGAGCAGTGCGAGGACGGCCGCCGCTGCAGCGGAGGCAACGACGATGGCGGCCTTGGGTGTCCCTCCGCCGCCACCCCGGGAGCGCGGGGCCGGACCCGTGCGGGAGGAGGAAGCGTCTGCGGTGATGGTGTCCGGCGGCGGCGGCGGCGCGGGGAGCAGCGCGGGCCCGCCGTTGTCGACGGGCGGGACCGGCGTGGAAGGGTCGGCGGCGAAGCCCGGTGCCGGCGGCGCCGTGGTGGACGGCGGCGGGGTCCATTCGATGGGGAAGAGCGGCTCGTGCAGCGCGCGCCTGGCGTCACCCCCGGCGCCGGCTCCGGCGCCGGCCGGGAGGATGAGCACGAGGACGAGGAGTGAGGTGAGCATGAGGACTAGAGACATTGGTGAGAGTGAGGAGATCGAGAGAGAGGGAGGGAGATGGCAGTGGAGTGAGAGTGGGAGTGGGAGGGGAAGCAGAGGAGAGGGAAAAGGAGGGAAGGAAGGAGTGCGGGGAGAGGAAGGAAGCCGCCATTTTCTGGGTTTGCTTCGCAGCAACGTCTCTCGCGCACGTGGCACTTCCTTCTTTTTTATAACAACATTGACTTTTGCAATTCGGTCAAATGTTCTCGCGGTGAATTTCTTCTATTTTGGCAATTTTTTCTAGCGGTGAATTTGTATCAGGTTTCTAAAACAAATCCGTGCAAATATTACCTTGCGTCACAAGCCAGCAAACGCAGTTTCACCTTAATTTTGACAAAATTCAGCGAAACTGAGAAATAACAATGTCGTTTTCCATAACTTCATTGGAAAGTTTTCAAGTCAGATATTTTGCTGACGCACGAAAGATTATCTATTTCCTGTATCTGTGAACAATCAATCTCAACCTATATTGAGCATGAGTCAAACAATTTAAGTGGATATGCGTATAGGATGTATGTCCATGTCTGAGAACACATATCTTATATTATCCGTATTGAAAACCGAGTATGAGAAAATGAATAACTATTTGTATTCATATCCGTGAATATCCACCTATAGCTACCTATCTGCATGCTACGAGGTGGATGGGAAAAAATAAACATGAATTCTGATGTGGATGCATTTTATATTTTGTAATGCTTCTTAATATTACATCTTGAACTTTGCACTTTTAAGTTCAAGACCGCTAGCTCTTGCTGATAGAGAAAAGAATAAATTGCATTCAGGTACCTAAACTTATCCCGCAATTTTATTTAGTTTCTGAACTCTCAGATCGTCTATTTTCTATTTCCTATTAAGTAGTCTGTTTGAGATACCAAACGCGCCACGCGAGCATCCAAAACTGACAGCATGTCACGCGACGCGCCACGGTGGCAAATATTTCCAGAATCCCCCTTTAATTTCTATTATCTTAACTCAATGTCCTCTCTACTCTCCGCCGCCGCCGCAAGGGACGTCCGGCGTCCTTGGTCCTCCGCCCGCCGCCTCCCTCCGGCCCACCCCCTCTCCTCCCCTCGCTCCCTCCTGCGCCCGCCTCCCTCCACCCGCTGGCCCGCACGGGGCAGCTCCCTGTCTTCGTCAAGAACCATGGCCGCCTCAAGAAGCCCAGGAGGTCCACCACACCCCACCACGACCACCGCGTCGATGCGTCGTCCCCGGCGACCTCCCTAGCCGTGGCGGCGGCGAAGGCCCAGGACGCCCCACGCCACCGCCCACGGGTGTCGGTGTAGGTCCGGGAGCGGCAGGATAGCGGGCAGCAGCAGCTGCAGCGGTGTGGCGGGCGGCACCGCCGTGGGGTGCGCCGCCGTGTGCTGCTACTTGCCCTGTGGAGGCAGCGGAGTGGGGTTCCCGCGGCGGCGGGAGAGGAGCGCACCGGAGCAGGCCCCGCTGCCGCCGGAGAAGAAGGGCATCGCGGCCGCGGGCGAGGAGGAGCTCGCGGGGCGGAGCTCGAGTGTGCCCACACCGAGGAAGGCTCAGTCCGGGTCAAATGCAGGCCGCGGCAAAGGGACAGTGTGGCCACATGGCAAGGGGAGGGAGCGGTGGAGGGCGGCGACTTCGCCAGGCAACAGATCCCGCCGCTCGTCGCCCAATCCTCCTCCCACGAACGCGACAAGCCCACGGATATCCTGTTGAGGGGGCTTAGAGCAGGGGAAGAAGGTCGAGGTTGCGTAGAGCTCAGGGGAGAGGGAGCCCGTTCTTGCCGTCGAGCTCCGCCGCCGCGCAGGCAAGGCACGAGCTCCGTCGCCGCCGCCCAGCGCGAGCACGCGGAGCGACTCCTGCACGCGCTCGACGGGGAAATTGAGCGAGGCCCCGGGCCCCCGCGCGGACAGCGCTGCCTGGCCGTAGGCCATCACGGCGGCCTCGGCGCTGTCGAAGGTGCTGAGCCACATCCGCGCGTTGTCGTTGCCAGTGCCGGGCACGGCGGGCGCGGGCACCTCGTCGCCGCAGCAGCCCCGTGCCGAACGGGAGCGAGTTGGAGGACGACGACGTCGCAGCGGCAGCACCGGCGTAGGGAGAGATTGATTGTCGCGGGGGGGGGGGGGGGGGGGGGGGGGGGTGGGGGGGGGGGGGGCGCAAATGATAAGATAACAGCATGTAGGGGGATTTTTGCAAATTGCTTGCCACCGTGACACCATATAGCATGCCATGTCAGTTTCGGACGCTCGCGTGGCGCGTTTGGAAATGGATCATTTAACACTGTTTAAGGAACTAGATGGATGATTTGAGAGTTTAGAGATCTAGGTGAACTTTGAGGATCTGGAGTGCAGTTTAGTCTATAGAAATCTATAGAAACATAAAAGACAAGACAGTACATGTCATCAAGTGATACTAGGCCGGGAACAAGCGGGTCACATAGGATCCGGTGATTAATAATGAGAGTGAGTGATTAGTCAGACACAAAATAAAGATGGCAATGAGGATTCGCATTAGGGATCGGAGTGTAGCAGCAGGAAGAATATGTTGGAGAAGATCCATTATTGCATGTGGAGCCCCAACGATCTATCTGTCTCGATTGGGCATGCAGGGCCCACTGCCACGCCGGAAGCACTAATTGGCTGCCGTTGCGAGTGCTCCAGTTAATTAGTGACGCAGCAGCTGCGGCTTCCGTAGGATCCAACACATTCGCTCTCGCGCGCTGCTGGCCACTCTCAGCCATTAATAATCATATTGATCCTTTTGATTTGTTTTGGCACTAGCATGCATGCGACACTAATCATGCCTGCGTGTGTTCTTCAATCATATCGATTGCTTGCTAGTCGTTACACTTACTACTTACCTGAGAATGGAGGACGTACACGCTGGTGGTGCGCATTATTTCCAGGCCTGTGTTATGTTGTGGCTAGGTAGTGGATGAACGTGAACAGAGAAATGTAAAAAGCTTGCTACGATCCGTTTCAGTACAGTACAGACCCAGATTTATGTTTGCTACTGGTTGTGGCTGATCAGACTGAGTCGTCCCCTAGATGTGCCCTATATTTACTTTCTTTGTTTGAGGTCCAATGAGGACAGGCATAGAGGAGCCCAAGCTTTGTTTGCAAGTTCCATACACATCTTCCACTTGCACACATCTTTCTTGTCATTTCCATCTACGACGACTAACCGGAGCAAAAGCAGTGCCTGAGATCCTGATCAGACGATATAATCACGCTATTGCGCGTGCTATATATAGCTTTTGCTTGGCTTTGCTTCCAAGCCTCCGGCGGCGTATATGCAGTCATGCGCGTACATATGGCTAACGGATCGCGTCCACACTAGACGCGGGTCCCGGGCAATGGTGTGAGCTAGCGTCGTATAATATGAATAGGGGATCATGAAAATTATATTATCAGCGGTGGAGGAAGAGTTTCAGAACCTATTAGATTATATTCAACGTTGCTTGTCTTGATGACGTAGTCGGCGTACACAGCAACTCCAATAGCACCACAGCAACATCAACTGCACCTCCACGGTATCCACGTCTACAAGGCGTGAGCACCATACATAGAATGAAGCTAGAACCCCATGTGTAGCCACAATCCAGGAATAATCAGTGGACTTGTTTGGGGACTTGGGGTTTCCACCACTACTATAAAAAAATATTTTTAGGAGCGGGTAAAAACGTATTTTTAGAGGTGGGTAGCGCACCCGTGGCTAGTTTTCGCAGCTAAAAATAGCTATTTGCAGGGACGGGTGCATTACCCGCCCCTGCAAATCCATTTCCAGGAGCGGGTCACCCTCTCACCCGCCTCTGGAAATGCATTTGTAGAGGTGGGTGACCCCCCTTCAAGGGCAGGTGAGGGGTGACCCGCCCCTGGAAATGGGTTTCCCGCTATTTTTTACGATTTGCATTCCCGCCAATTTTGATCTATCAATCTTGTTCGCGATCGTGACGTAAAATATGTTTGGTAACTAAAAATACTTATGCATACAAAATTAAATTATATGAAAATCAAACATCATTAGAGTACATCATTAAAGTGCACATTGAATATATATATTTTTCTCTATTCCTCCCTAGGAACGCTACTAGAGGCGGCAAGGTGCTATTGATTGTCCCACTCACGAAGTCCAATGTATTTATCTTCTGTTGCCAAATTTTGTGCTTTGTAAAAAAATTTGCCCCTCAGTTGACCACTTCATGCATAATGAAACAGCACAAATCATCGACTACATCTAGAAGTTGTTTCTCGTGGAGCCGGCCACCATGTTTCTCCCGGTGAATCTGCAATTATCGAATCCATGGTAAAATTAATTAACCAAGTGCTAGTTATAGTAAAAAACAATATACACATATGCATCTTTCCCTAATAAAGAGTAGCGCCTTACATGTTCGGGATCAGTAGTATATTTTCCTTGCACCTTTAGATGCTCGCACATGTAGTACCCACAGTACATGGAACCCGCGGGTTGCTTGTGGCACGGGAATCTTATGCATACAGTCATTTTCTCTGGTTTATCGGTAGGATGATTTGATCCTTTATGAATATAGAACTGGTAAGCCCTGTTTTAAAATGAAAGAAATAGAAAGTTAATTTATATATGTATACTTCTGTAGAGAAATAAGCATGATGTGCATAGGGAAGATAAGAAAATTCACTCACAATTGTAGAATTTCTATGAATTCTTGGTATCTCTGGGTTGACCAATCCAAGGAGTCCAATACGAGTAATCTTTCAAGCTTTTGCTGTAGATGGAAAGCAATCCAGTGATTTCTGAAAAAAATATTATGTATTTGTAAGCAATCCAGTGGTTTATTATATCAAATGGATGATATTAAACTTACTGGATGTGGTATGGCGCAAATATGACATCCATGTCTTCCCATCGTGTCATCATATGTGATATGTAGGCCACAACCCTCTTCACAGTCTCTTGGTGAAATTTATGTCGTTCTTTTTATTTTCCTTCTTTGTTGCAAATGGCTTTAGGTAGTCATCGTCATCCTTCATCCATTCTGGCCCGGCGTGCATCGCTACGGGGTCAAGGTACCGAACCTTTTTCTTTAAAATAATAGCATCCATAGTTTGCATCCTATAGAATATAATGTATGATAATTAAATATTTGTGCATACACAGTACTTTAGGTCATAATATAAATCAAATTAGTATCAATGAGGCACTTACATGCACTAGAGTCAAACCATTTCAATACCAAGTTGTTGGAGGCGGAACATGTGTTGGATGTCTTCAAAATTGAATGTGATATCAAAGATTTGTTGCCCCTTAAGTCCGAATACACCCGGATGGTGTGGAGCATATATAGTTTTTAGCCCAAGTATACATGCCCTCTCGTACCAATTATGAAACGTCCGCATAAAACTAGGACAATCTCTTAGTGCCCAGTCCGGTAGCAAGTCTTTTCCGTACTGAAACTTTAAAGGAGCATCATTTAAGTCTGGAAGGTCATCAACCCCAATGTCCTTTTTGTGCTCCGTGTCAGTGCGAGGCGTAGAAAAGCCCGACCGTCTGCTGGCACTACAATCTACTGGATTATCCTTTGACTTAGCCTTCTTAGCCTTTTCATCAGACTTCTTGTTTGTGGCGTCATCTATTCACAATTTCTGACCCTTTCTTGTTGTTTTGGTAAGACCGCAACACTTGAGGCAACAATGATCGGGCCGGTGGCAGAGCCAGTGGTGATACCAAGGCCTGCGGGGATGGCTCTCGTGGTGGTGGTGATCCCTGGGCCTGTGGGGATGGCTCTCGTGTTGGTGGTGATGTTTGAGCTGGCGGTGATCGCGAGGCCATTGGTGATGGCTCTCGTGATACTGGAGCCGTTGGTGATGGCGGAGCCTGAGGTGATGGCTCTCGTGATACTGGAGCCACTGGTGATGCATCTCGTGGTTGTGGTGATGATAGGGCCGGTACTGAATGCTCTGGTGCTGCCCCCTACTCTTGTTGTTGTGGTGCTAGCGAAATATGGTCCGGAGCAGCCAATGGTACTTGACCAACCAGTAAAATATCTCGTTTATGCCATAGAATGGTGCTGTGCCATAGAATGGTGCTGCCGACACATTCTCCAAGGCAACTCTTTCCATCTGCAGTGGGGATGTCTATCTTGTTATTCTCATAGCTTGATTTCAAGAGTTGCTCCACTTGTATGCATGCATATAGGGCCGGGATCGGTTTTCCCTCAAATAAACCCCTAGATGGATGCACCTGGGCCTTGGCAACTTCCTTTGTCTTTCCAGCTCTGCCGACCGGATAGAGCAACAAGTAGGGAGTAATACTCGTTATGATATCCACCGGGTATTATTGAGCTGTGGTCGAGGCAGCACTGCTCTGTGCACATGCCGGACTCGCTTGGCCAAGTACCAGAGGTTGCATGACCACCATAAGTTGCTGCCCCACCTCTTGCGACGGGTCGAACATAAGTAGCCCCGACTGCTGCTGCTCCGCAAGTGTTGCCATGAACAAATCCTTGAGCTTTGCTTGCATTGCATTCTCTGCTGCTGCCATGATTTCTTTTTTATAGCGGTCATGGCTCCTGTACCTAGCCTGGTCCTTCTCAAACCTATCCTTGATGCTCAACTTAGAGGACAGGCCTCTGACACGGTCTCCATGCTCTTTGGACCCAATGGCTGTACTGAGCACATCCTTCATCCTATGGGGTTTGAACTGACCTTTGTTCTGAAGCTCGGCAAGTTGTAACATTTTTTCTGCCACCGCTTCGGTCTCGGGTCGATCAAATCTTTGTTTTCTTCAACTATCTTTGGCTTCCTTGCTTTAAGCCACCACCATCCACGTTCGTCCAAGCCTTCATAAGGGTCGGGCTGCCCGGTAGCTATTGTTGCCTCTCTTTCATGCCGCCACTCTCGACCTTCCTTTGGTACCCACTTGGCCCAAGGTGGACTCTATGTATGTTGTTCTTTGCTAGTTCACTTTGCTTCTGGCTTAGAGCTAGAGCTTCTTCAGTGGTCTTCTGTCGAACAAACTCTTCCCATTGTGCTGGTGTAATGTCTCCATAATCTGCAAATGGTGTTTGACGCTTCTGGACATACTGGGTATTCAGTTCGCTCTTCCACCAATGGAAAGTTTCACCCAACATCTTCAGAGCATAATGCTTTACATGTTCTCTAGTTCCTCTGGGCAGAATAAAAGTTTTGCTCAACAATTGCCACATCGCTTCTTTCCTCCCCTTAGGAACCAGGGGCCAATTGGGGATCGTTGGATCCAAAACCATCTTTGTTCTGATTATAGCACTGATAGCATTCCGAAACTTTGCTACAATCTGCGGAGGATCTATGGGCTCTCCTAATGTGCTAATTGCATTGACAGTCCATTGCCCTTTAGGGTATTGGTTTCTTCCTCGTTGACCCGTTTCCTTTTGTTTTGGCTGTCAGAGGTTGTACTTGCAGGATCGGGACCCGAGCTTTCATTGTTTTCCTCTGTGGGGTTAGGGGGTCGGTGTTGGCGCTTACTCCTTCCTGTCAGAGCTGCCTACACAGATAATACATGTCATATAGGTCATTACTCGTATAGTCTGCTTTGTTGTAATTAATCGTGTATTCATTACCTGATGTGCTTCTGGTTCGTAATCCGGATCGAACGCCTCCCCTGACCATCTTTCTCTTGCCAGAACAGGGTGTGGATCAATCGAATCGTGCCACTTGTTTCCTACCCAAGCGCCTTGTCTAATCCTAGGGCCCTGCTCGTCCCCAGATTCGACACCGACGTCGTCGGACTCCTTGTCCCCAAATTGTTCACCGATGTCGTGCTCATTGTCCCACTCATCTGGGATGCAATTTGTTCAAGCTCATCTTGCGGTGCGGCATCATCCCTTCATGGGGAAGATGATGACAGAGGATCCATCTATGACTTCTACGCTACATAGCCATCGAAGATATATTTTAATAAATATTTTGATTTGCGGTGCTGCATCCTCCCTTTGCGGGAATGATGATGACAGTTGATCCATTTACGAGTTCTACATATTTGAATAGAAACAAAGTACACCTTACAGTTTCTCTTCCAGTGATCCTTTTCATGACAGTGAAAGCACTCAGTGTCAGCAGCTGGTCCAGTTTTAGCATTAGGATCTGGGTTCGGCATGGGGTTCTCAACCTTAGCCTTGCCCTTCTTCTTCCATGAAGTACCCTTCTTCTTGAAGTTAGGCTTGTTCTGGACTGCCATTACATGGCCGCCGCTTCTGCTCTTCTTGATGTCACTTTCTGCTGTCTTGAGCATGCCGCATAGCTCATTCAAGCCCTTTTCAGCCCCGTGCATGTGGTAGTTCGAGATGAAGTTCCCATAGCTCGGTGGTAAAGACGCAAGAATGAAATCAGTGGCCAACTCTTGGCCGAGTGGGAAGCCCAGCTTCTCCAACCTCTGCGTGTAACCAACCATCTTGATCACATGTGGCCCCACTGCTGCGTGTTAGACCCGGGGCCACGGGGCTATGCACATAATGTAGTTTAAACAGGGTTAAGAGATAAAGCCTGTCTTATCTCTTAATTAAGTTGTTTTCTACTCGTTTGAGTAGGAGATAGGGCTAGCCGATACAGAAGAAATCTACTCAAGATGTATTCTGGTATGATTCTTTGGCTAGTGTCGGTTAGGATTTATGTTACCCTGACCTCCTGGATATATAAGGGGGGCAGGGACCCCCTCAAAACATCTCATTCTATACCCAAGGCAATACAAACCACCACACAGGACGTAGGGTATTACGCACCTCGCGGCCCGAACCTGTCTAAGTCTTGTGTTCCTTGCACCTTCGAGTTCCTGATCTCAGCGTCTCCTCACCTAAACTTACCACCTTGGGCATACCCCTCGGTGGGCAGCCAGTAAAACACCAACAGCTGGCGCGCCAGGTAGGGGAGCTCATCGAAGATCCACCGGCGAACTCGATGGCATCTTTCCAGTTCACCAGGTCAGTTCCCTCTTAGGGCACGATATTTGTTTTTAGCTCATGGGTCTGCGTCGTAGATGTGTAGGCAGTTTCCGTCGATTCTTCATCGACATGAAGCCGAAAACTCCCGTGACGGGTCATCGCAGCAACCTTGACAAGTTCGTTGATGATCTCGACGACTTGTCAATCCATGCATCCGCTGCAAGGATCGAGGTGAAGTCTGCTTTCGGCGCGACTTCATCCGGCGCTGCATCAACTTTCCTTGGGTTGAACTCGTTCCAATCTAAGGATTCGCGTAGCCGATCACGACTCGGTCTATGCAATTTGGCCACTGATCTCCAGGAGGCCGACATGTCCGAGTCCCTCTCCGCATTAGAGAAGGACTTGGACTGTCTGCTCCAACTTGGAGGGCCCGAAGCCACCGCACGTTGGGGGGCTTTGGGTTGTTTTGTGCCAGCGATCTGATGATCACCTCCACCCCGGAGGGGCGTTTCGTGCATTGGAAGGGCATGAAACCCTCTAATCTACTCAAGGCTGAGGATCGACTTGTGGCCCACCTTGAGCCTTTGCCTTTTCAGGAGGGCAGGCCGTTAGCCACGTGGTGGAGGGGTCGACTGAACTAGTCGACGAGAGCTCTGAGGAGCTCATCTCACGCCAGGTGCTGATGGCGGAAGAAGGCGAGGATGATGGTGACTTGCCTATCGTTGAATTTGATGCGGTCTCCAAGGACGAAGCCACAGCCAACGCCGGCGATGAAAATGATGCTGATCGTGAGGCATGGAGGACCTGGAACAAAGCTCGCGCAGCTCACCGAAGGAGGGTCAATGAGCGCATGCGGTCCATGCATCGCGAGCTTGACGCTGAATTTGCTGCTGTAAGCGAGCGGGGCTTCAGGACTCCGGTGGCCAACATCGCCAGGGTCACGGCCATACTCGAGAGCAGTAACGATCCGAACATGCGTCAAGCACTTCGTTATGCACAGAGGGCCTGGATCCAGCTGGATCAGCAAAATTCGGTGTCTACCGTCAGGGAGGAGCGCGTGGGCGAGAGCCGAAGCCAGGCTCATAGTCGAACGGCAGGCGGCCGTCCTCGACCCTAGCGCAGCAACAACGGGAGTCAGGCCCCTGGCGGGAGGCAGCAGCCACCTCCAGGAGGTAACCTGCGGCAGGCCAATCATCGGCCTTTTCCAGAAGACCTGCGCCAGCACATCAATGAAGGCCGCGATGCGCGGTCCGTGATCGACTCCAGGCAAAAAGTGCGCGAAGAAGTCGAGACAGAAGGTACTGATTGCAGCGACCGTTTCCCAGCTTTCTCTGCACGGTTCAGCAGCTACAAGTACCCTGAGGGCTTCAAGCCGATCGGCATCACCAAGTACGATGGCAAGCAAGCTCCTCAGCAATGGCTACGTTGCTACTCCACCGCCATTGAAGTCGCAGGGGGCTCCAACATCACCAAGGTCATCTACTTCCCAATGGCCTTGGACCTTGCGCCACTCACGTGGTTGGAGAGCCTCAGCAACAACTTGATCGACTCCTGGGAGCGGCTCCATCGGAGGAGGACATCATCGACTGCTTCTACAATGGCATCACTGATCCAGGCATCTGCAGAGACTTCGGGCGGAACAGGACGAAGACTGTTGCGGGGCTGCGTGACATGATGCACGACTGGTCCGAGTAGGAGGAGAAGATGCAGGAGCGGTTCCCGAGGTGCCAAGATGGCAATTTGAGGCGTCCTCATGACAACCGCAACAGCCAGCGGGACTATCCGGGTCCACCCTGAAAGCGCAAGCTAGATGATCTCATCGCGGCTGTGGATCGTCCCTCACGAGGCAAGAAGTCGACAACGCAGGAGGAGTTCGAGAAGCTCCTGCAGAAGAAATGCCCATGGCATCCAGGTGCCAATCACGCGGCAATTGATTGTTACCACCTCCGGAGGACTTTCAGCAATTTCGGTGGTGGCAAGAAGAACAAGAAGCCAGTGGACAAAGAACCTGAAGATGATGACCAAGGGGACCAAGGGCACAACCCAAAGTTCCAGGATGCTTCGAAGACCGTCAACGTCATCTTCGGGGGGGGGGGGGGGAGGGGGGATGGAGACTTCGGTTCCAGGCGGGAACAAAAACTGCTTCTCCGGGAGATCATGTCCGTCGAGCCGGCGGCACCATGACCACTCCGCTGGTCAGAGGTGCCCATCTCGTTCTCCCACAATGATCAGTGGACAAGCTTTTTGGCGCCCGGTAAGTTCCCCCTGGTTCTAGACCCGGTGGTGGCAGAATCAGGCTCACCAATGTGCTCATCGACGGTGAGAGTGGTCTCAACCTCATCTTCGCCAGCACTTTGAGGAAAATGGGTCTGGACTTCATGGACATGCTGGTTCCAAGCAAGTCTCCTTTCTATGGCATTGTCCCAGGTAATGCGGCGCACCCACTTGGCATGGTGGTTCTTCCAGTCACTTTCGGCACGAGGGAGAACTACCACACCGAGTTCATTAAATTCAAAGTTGTTAACTTCGAATCTTCTTATCATGCTATACTGGGTCGTCCGGCACTCGCCAAATTCATGGCAGTGCCGCATTATGTTTATCTGCTTCTTAAGATGCCAGGACAAAGTGGGGTACTCACTCTCTGAGGTGACTTGAAGAAGTCATATGATTGCAACCAGGAGGCGATCCAATATGCTTCGACTACGCGTATGCCAGATGCTTCAGGGGAAGTACTCGCGGCCGCGCAGCAGCTCTCCCAAGTTGGGCTGGAGATCCCTTCAAGAAAGGCCAGCAAGTCGAGCATCCAGTTGACTGGTGATGTGGCCCTCATGTCGATCCAGCTCCAGGAGGGTGACTCATCTAAGACTGCCGTCATCGGTGCGGGCTTAGATGAAAAATAGGAACTCGCGCTCGTCAGTTTCCTTCGAGCTAACCGAGACATATTCGCATGAAAACCAGCGGATATGCCAGGAGTGCCCAGGGAGCTGATCGAGCATAGTCTGAATGTACACCCAAAGGCTGTGCCCAAAAAGCAACGCCTTCGAAGATTTGCTCACGACAAGCGTGAGGCAATTAAACGGAAATAGCTAAACTCCTCGCGGCTGGCTTCATTAAAGAAGTGATTCATCCAGAGTGGGTAACTAATCCCGTCCTTGTAAGGAAAAAGAATAATGAATGGAGAATGTGTGTTGACTACACCGATCTCAACAAGCATTGCCCAAAGGATCACTTCAGGCTACCGCGCATTGATCAAGTCGTCGACTCAACGGCGGGTTGTCTTCTCCTTTGTTTCCTTGATTTTTATTCAGGATATCACTAGATCGCGCTCAAGGAGGAGGATCAAATCAAGACCGCGTTCATCACTCCGTTTGGGACTTGCGCCTACAAAACTATGTCTTTCGGTTTGAAAAATGCAGGAGCAACCTATCAGTGCGCCATTCAGATGTGCTTCGCCGATTAGCTGCATCAGAACATTGAAGCCTACGTGGATGACATGGTCATAAAGACCAGGAATCCCGATGGCCTGATTGCAGACTTGGAAGAGACGTTTAGCAGCCTATGCAGGTTTCGGTGGAAGCTCGACCCAACTAAATGCGTTTTCGAAGTACCATCAGGGAAATTGCTCGGTTCATCATCAGCAACCAGGGAATTGAAGCCAACCCTGTGAACATCTCGGCCATCACTGATATGGGGGCTCCAGCCATAATCAAAGATGTGCAGAAGCTAACATGATGTATGGTAGCCCTGAACAGGTTCATCTCCTGGCTCGGGGAGAGAGGTCTGCCCTTCTTCAAGCTTCTAAAGCACCAAGACAATTTCTAGTGGACAGAGGAGGCCGAGCGAGCCTTGCAACACCTGAAGCATCACCTTCAGTCTCCTCCAGTCCTTACAGCACCATTACCGGGAGAAGATCTACTACTCTACATTACGGCAACAACTCATGTTGTCAGTAGTGCTATTGTAGTCGAGCGAGGCGAGGAAGGCCATGCATTTGGAGTGCAGAGGCCTGTATATTTCGTGAGTGAGGTACTCTCCGAATCCAAAGTACGATACCCGGCAGTTCAGAAACTTTTATATGCAATTCTGATTACATCAAGAAAGTTGCGCCATTACTTTGATGAGTACAAGATTACTGTGATTACGGATTTTCCGTTGGCGGATATTCTCCATAATCAAGATGCCACGGGGCGTATATCAAAGTGGGCAGTGGAACTGGGGGCTTTGTCTATCGACTTTAGGCCACGCACTGCAATAAAATCTCAAGCTCTAGTCGATTTTATGGCTGAATGGAGGGAGAATCAAATTCCAACTCTAGTCGACAAGCCAGAGCACTGGACCATGTACTTTGATGGGTCTTTTAAGCTCGATGGCAGCAGTGCTGGAGTTCTATTTATTTCTCCAAGAGGTGAACAATTGAAGTATGTCCTCCAGATCCTTTGGGAGGTATCCAATGATGAAGCCGACATGAAGCACTCCTTCACGGGCTCTGTTTGGCGATATCACTAGGCATTAAGCAACTTCTTGTATATGGTGATTCTGTTCTAGTCGTTCAGCAAGTTAACAAAGAGTGGGACTGCAACAAGGAGATGATGGGCGCTTATGTACAAGAAGTGCGCAAGCTGGAAAACAAGTTTTCTGGCTTGGAGGTTCATCATGTGGTATGGGAGCATAATGTTGGCACGGAGTCCAGCGGGAGTCTTTGTCCAGGTGTTAAAACAGCCATCCATCAAGTCCTCACCTCAGGTAACCACCGATGTGGGCCCTCAACAACCTGATCGGGAGGTTATGATGCTTGGTGAGGACTGGAGAGAGGCTTATATCGATTTCATCCGGGATCAAAGACTACCAGCGGGGATGGACGCAAGAAGCGCAGAGGCATCATATGTCATGCGCAGAAGTAAGGGGTTCATCCTAGTCGACAACAAGCTTTACCGGCGTAGCACACGTTCAGGCATTCTCATGAAGTGCGTCACGAAAGAAGACGGTTACAACATACTGCGGGAGATACATGAGGGAGTTTGCGGCAACCACGCAGCCTCTAGAACACTGGTGGGAAAAGCATACAGAGCTGGTTTCTGGTGGCCCACCGCAATGTCCGATGCTGATGACCTTGTGCGGAGATGCCAAAACTGCCAATTCTTTGGCAAGCAATCTCACGTCCCTGCTCACAGTCTAATCACCACACCGCCATCTTGGCCGTTTGCTTGTTGGAGCCTTGATATGATTGGGCCCTTCACAACGGTGCCAGGCGGTCTCACCCATGTATTGGTGGCTATCGACAAGTTTACCAAGTGGATCGAGTATAAGCCGATAGCCAAGCGCACACCAGATCGAGTTGTTAATTTCATCTTCAATATCTTGCATCGCTTCTGCTTCCCGAATACCATCATCACGGACTTGGGATCAAACTTCACAGCCAACCAGTTCTGGGAGTTCTGTTAAAATGCGTGCATCGAGATCAATTATGTCTCTGTTGCACACCTAAGGGCCAATGGTCAAGTAGAAAGGGCGAACAACATGATAATCGATGGCCTCAAGAAATGACTCTATGACAAAAACAGCAAGAAAGGAGGAAAGTGGATACACGAATTGCCACATGTCGTCTGGGGGCTCCGGACTCAACCGTCCAAAGCCACAGGACAAACACCATTCTTCCTCGTCTACGGCTCTGAAGCTATCTTGCCGGCCGACATCATGTGGAAATCCCCAAGGGTTGAAATGTACAATGAAGGCGAGGCGGACGAAGCGAGGCAGTTAGAGCTCGATTCTGTCGAAGAGGCTCGCTGCATCGCTGTTGTTCAGTCAGCTTGATACCCACAGGGAATCCAGTAATATCATGATCACAACGTGAGGGAATGATCGTTCAATATAGGCGATCTGGTCCTACGCCGCATCCAAGATGAGTCCGGCTTACACAAGCTCAACACAAGGTGGGAAGGTCCATTCGTCGTCAAGCAAGTTACAAGACTGGGGTCGTATCAACTACAATACCCCGAGGGCCAAGATGTCCCGAATTCCTGGAACATTCAGAACCTGCACAAATTCTACCCATGAAGAAGCATGCGTGGATAGCTGTTCTCCGGACGCCTAGGCGGCCTTTTTCTTCCGAATCAATTTGGAGGCTACGTGCCAGAAAATTCGGAACGTACATTTTCTTTGTTAATAGATGGAGGCTCCGGCCACGTTCATATTTTATAAATTGACTTCTTGTCATGAGTTGGGATGGAGGCTGTGACAGTTCAAGTACCTGTAAGCTAGGCACATAATTTGTTAGTGTGAAGTATGTGCTTGTTAGTGTAAAGCTTGTGTGTGTTTATGTGAAACTTTTCAAAACTTAAATGCACATAAAAGGGTATTTTTATAATTACAGAAAAACTAGGGTTGTTTTTGCAAAATGTATTTGGATGGGAGGTAATCTCAAAATAAGGGTATTTATGTAATTTTACAAAAGTAACTCTCAAAGTTACTCAGGGCTAAAGTGTAAAAGGTGCAAGTCTTCATGACATGTCTATCCAATCATTATGACGTGTCTATTCTGTCATCATGACGAGTTATAAATGCTTGCATTTAGGTCCTAAATGTTATGAAGTCACACTCTTTAGGACAAAAGTAATTCAAATCCAAACTTTGTTCAAAATTTAACGTGTAAAGATATAAGCTTTGAGTTTTTGAACTTGAGCCCTAAAGCAATGTTGTAGAGTTTGAAAAAGTCTCCAACTTTCATTTTGGGTATTTCTTCATTAGGGTTTTTGATTAATGAGAAATTTTACTTTACCAAGAGGTCCCTGCAATTTTCTAAATTTGCGCATAAGTCCTTGGGAAGTTCTATTTCTCCTTCTCTGTTTTTCCTCTCTCTCTGTTCTTCCTCTCCCGGGCGTCCCTTTTCCCCACAGGCGGCGCCTCTTCCTGGGGGAGCGCGGGACGGGCGCCGCCGGGCTTGGGCGGCGGCGCCTGGGGTCTCCTTCCCCGTGTCCTCCTGCGCAGGTGGCGCCGGAGTGGAGCTCGCGGCATGGCGGCGCGCGAGCGGA
Source organism: Panicum hallii (assembly GCF_002211085.1). Classification (NCBI taxonomy): domain Eukaryota; kingdom Viridiplantae; phylum Streptophyta; class Magnoliopsida; order Poales; family Poaceae; genus Panicum; species Panicum hallii. The sequence goes on along the minus strand of NC_038050.1, from coordinate 45,755,750 downwards.
AAAGGAGCGGCGCAGGGCGACCCGGCGTGGGACCGGCGCAGGCGCTGGAGCAGGGCGCGGCGCAGGCGCGCGTGGAGGCGCGGCAGCTCGAGGCTGGCGGCTGCGGCACGCGGGGCGCGATGCAGGCGACGGCGTGAGCAGGCGCCCGCGCGTGGGTGGGGAGGTGCTGCAGCGCGACAGCTCGGGGCGGACCCGCACGGAGGGCAGCGAGGCCGCGCATGGCGGTAGCTTGGCGTGGGCGGCCGCGGAGAGACCTGCGGCGCGGCAAGGCCGAGGCGAGCGGGGGTCCGGCAGCAGGAGGAGTAGCTGCGCGGGCGTGCAAGAGCCGCGCGCCAAGAGGTGGAGCAGGGAGCGGACGTGCATGCAGCAGAAGCACGCGCAAGGGAGCAGAAGAGCAGCAGAGGCGGGTTTGGCAGCAGCTTGTCTGCAAGCAGATGGCATCGCAGCAGATGGAGAGGACGGCGGAGTTGCAGGATCCGGAGGTCCGGGTAGAATTGGACTGGCGCGTCTGCAAGTGCGAGCGGGAGTGTTCTGCCGGTGGCCGGCTCGGCTTGATTCCGCAGGCGAGTGCGCGTAAAAGGCAACAGACCACGCGCAAGCGGGTTGGGGGCTCGTGATGTGAAAGCAGAACGGGAGCGGCGGCCCTGCGGGTGGCTGCGCAGGCGTGCCGGCAGTGCACGCACAGGAGCAGTCAGGTCGAAGAGGATTTCTTCTTGTACGAGCAGGAGCGTTCTGCCGGCCATGCTTTAGCAGCACACGTGCGTGAGCAGAGGAGGCTCAGCCCGTGAGCAGGAGAACCCTAAGGTTCGCGAAGGAGTCAGTATAGCGAACCAATCTGGCTCCATCATCTCCTCCCATAAGTCCATGACGTCCAGCAGCTCCTATTCCTTGCCGATCGTCCGAACAAGACCACAACACCTCAAGAAAGCTCGTGAACCCTCTTATCGAGCCTCTTCGATCCCTGTATGCCAGAACATCATCGCCATGGCAAAGCCGACTACCATCACCACGGGTCACCGTGAGGAATACCCCTCCGGCCATTCTCCGCCCACTACAACTTTTCTCCCGGCAAGCTTCTTCATCACCCACGGAACCTCGCCACCGTCGAGCACTTCTCACCGTCGATCCTGTTCACCGTGGGAATTCACTTTCCACCCGTTCTCCTCCACAACCAAGGCTACCCCAAGGTTTGCCCTGATCTACTAAATCTTCCTAATGCTGGCTACCCCTTTTGCCAGAACATCGTCGTTATCTTCCTATTCTCTGTTTTCCCCGACCAGGGACTTAATTGCTTTGATTTAGAAAGTTCTTGGGTGTTCTCTGTAAAATTTCCAGAACCTTCTTTTTTTCAAATCAGTGAACTTCTAAATTCCATAGAAATTTGTAAGAGATTCCTAAAAATACAAAACCAGTTTTGTTTGAATCCTTGGGTCAAAATCTACAAGTTTTATGCTGTGATCTTGAGCTGAAAGTCTTTGATCTTGAGCTGAAAGTCTTTGATTTGTGGTCTAGGTTAAATGTTAGATTTTTGGTCTAGGTTACATCTCCACAGCCGATGCTTTATATTATATGCATGTGTTGTAGCTGAAAGGTAAATCATAGGATGTATGTCTCAAGTGGAGATGTGTGATATTTAGTTAATCCTTTCACACGAGTACTCATGTCCTTGCCATCAAAACGTTATCCTTGTCTTGATTGCAATCTCCTTAAGGTCCTTTTCGTATAAGGATCCTTATTAATTCGTGTGTATCTGGTGCTTAGCTAATACATCTCTGCAGCTATGCTTCAGCATCGGCTATCAGCTCAGCCGCTAAGCATCCGTTTCAATTGAGTCTATGATGTTTCTGTGTAACAGCTATCAGCCGATGCATTTCTTTTCATATGCTTCTACCATCGGCTGATTAGCCGATCCGGTTGTTACCCTTCTAATATCGGCTACTACCGATACAGTTCTTTTGTTCTCTCCTACATCGGCTGCACATAGACGATGTATCGGAGATGCACACACGATCTTAGGGTTCTTGCTATCGGCTGATCTAAGCTAATTCTAGTTGTTTTCCATATCGGTCAAATATGGCCGATCAATCCTTAGTTTTTCCATCCTTATCCGCACACTTCTATCAGCCGATTTATTGGCTGAGAGATCGGTTATATACCTATCGGTCACATACCCTCAACCACACTCCAATCGACTGCATATCTATAGAACATATCCCCATCGGCACAAACCCATCAGCCACATCCTCTTTAGTCTAATTCCGCACTTGTGGTCTCATCAGCCTAGTCCGATATTAGTGTTCTGTTCCACCTAGTTCTTGTAACAAATCCGACTTAGATAACCCCATCGGCTGTACGTCACTCAATTGTTATGCTGACGTAATTGAGCCGATACAACCACACCTAGTTACCTAGGATTACACTTAAGCACATCTCAATTAAGACACAGCTGCTTAAGGAATCACCCCTCTGCTAAAGTAATCGATGCTTTCATCGATCAATTTGGAAACCGGTGCACCTATCAATCGGCTACCCAGACCAAAGTACACAACCCTAGATCAGTAAGATAGCACAGTAGACATGCCTCTGTTAAGCACAACCAAAGCACGTCAATCAGCTAAACCTAATGCACCCTTGTCAACCAAGGCAAGCCGATACACCAACCATGAGTTAGGCAAAAACATGCTGATAAATAGATCCAATCAGCAAGATCCTTCCTTGTTCTATCCTTGAAGCACTGTACCTTTAACATTCCTACCCATATCAGCCGATTTGACCCCAGGTGAACCCAAATCGGCTATCTTTTCTACTCATATACAGAGATTGCTCCTACCAATTTCTCTTCCTAACAGAAATCAGCAGATTTCCTAAAACTGTATAGATAGCCCCCTCCTTTACCGATTCTATCGACTAAACCCCTGTTGTTTCCAATCGGCTCTGTCGTAATCTTCAACGAATAGCCGATTTTAATTAGTTGTCCAACTAAAGCTCTACCCAAGTTAGTTTCTGATCTTTTTGATTGTTATGTGAGTAGTATGTTAAATGAGTGTTGAATTGCAACTTTATTGTAAAGTAAGATAGTTTCATATGCACACTTTGAATATAATTTTGCATTGCATGTAGATACAACTACTTCCGCAAACGGTACCTACAAGATCTCCCAGGAGTCTATGGAGGATATTCCTGAAGACCAAGGGAACGTCATCAAGGGATTATCTGAAGCCCCAAACCAAAGTTCGGAAGATAATTGTCACACCCGATTTATAAGAACATAAATCGAGCAATCATATATGCGCCAGGATCAAGTCACGCATATATACAACAGATTATCAAGATATCACAACGCATGTCACGAATAAAAGCGTATAAATTATAAAATGAATATCTTTATTACAACTGAATCAAGAATCAGTTCAAGGAATGCGGAAGCGTAAATGAATACATGAAGAGCTGGGCGCCACAGGGACGTCAACTGGGAGACAAACGCCTAGAAGTCGTCGAAGCTGCTGACGTAGTCCTCCACGTTGCCGGGCACTGAGCAGCAGTCGAAGATATCCAAAATAGAACAGAAGAGTAGAGAGGCAAGTGTGAGTACAAACTCATACTCAACAAGTATAACACAAACTATGAGGCTCTAGGCTAGCTGACTCAACTGCATTAGCTTTTAATCTTGGCAAATTTTATTTAAGCTAATTACTACAAGTGGATGAGTTACCATAACCCAAATTGCATAAGAAATTAATCAGTATTAATTAAGAACTACTGGGAACCATCCAAACCAAAACCACCCGGGGAATCTCCCTCGTCAAAGGTTGATAACCCCACTAATCAGACGGAGGATCTGGGCCGCTCATGACTGTGAGCACAGCTGATATATCAGTTTTACACTCTCGAGAGGTTGCACAACTTTACCCACAAGTCGTGAGCTACGCTAGTTGTTCATCACACTTCCTTAGGTGAGATGGCTAGCAAGCACACTACGAGACCGTTACAAAGGATCACGTTGGTAAGGCGTAACCGCTAAGGATTCTGGATCAGCAACGATGGGGCCCACATCCGGGGGTACAAGACACACAGCACAGACCAAGCCGGAGGAGCAGGGACCATTGAAGCTTACCACCCCTCTTGCCCACGCAGGTAAGTTACTCCCGAACCAACACGACCTAATTAGTAAGTCAAGACCGTCCCATTCCAGTCTTGTGGTTGCGCGGTTGTCCCAGGTTGTCGCTCTATGAACCGGTCCTTATGGAGAGTGGCCAACCAAGCACTAAGCACCGTGCTGGCCCCCTAAACCATGTTTCTAACAAAAACATCTTTTAAGGACGCACAAACCACTCAAGCACACAGCACAGAGGGCCGGCTCCAGAATTAAGTTGCATAAGACCATTAATCAAATTTAATTAAAAGAACCAAGATTTGTTATAGCGCAGCAACCTAGCACAACTAACCAAAATGCAACCCAAAGGATATATGTAAGGATATAAAGGTGGCTAGGAAGTCCTTATAGGTATACAGTATTAAAATGCAGTATGAAATTGTATTTAAAAGTGATAGGAGGTTCATGTTATACTTGCCTTCCTCGTACTCTCCCGGCTGCTGCTCGAACTGCTCGGAAGAAGGCTCCTGGTACTGCTCCGGTGGCTCAACGTCTACTCACGATCGTAACAGCAAGACATGGGCCACAAATGCACACACATGCAAACAATAGAAAAATATAAGAAACAGTACACCAATACAATAGAACAGCACATAAAACTGGACTAGAACTATTCTACGCGTTACAACGATCGCGTGGATATAAAGAACACCTAAAACGGAGCTAAAACGCGAAAACTACGCTTAAAACAAGATCCAGGGACCTATTTGTAAGAAAAACAGAGCAACCAGGGGCTTCTGGACAAAACCCGGGGACCTAAACGTAATTAAAGCCTAGACACAGGGGCTAGCACGTGAAAACCCTAGACATGGACTGCGGGTTCAAAATCCAGGAAGCTCAGGGGGTGAAACGTGAAGGAAAGGGTCTGCCTGTAAATACTTTTTAACTAAAGCTGGACGGCGGGTTGATTTCCCAAAAACCCGAGGGCTCTTTAGCAAAACTACCAGCGCTGACCGGTACGCCTCCCGTTTGACTCGCGTGAGGGATGGATTTGGGCCACTGGATCTGCATCGAACGGCTCAGGGAAAACAAAGGAAAGGAGGGGCGGCGCTGTGACGCCGGCGGCTCCAATCCGCGGTGGCGCGGCTCGGGACTCGCCGGAGCTCGGCGTTCCCGCCGCTCCGAGGACCGAATTTTCACGACTTCTAGCCAGGGAGGACCACCGGGGCACGGGGAGACGACCTAGGGCTACGGCTGGGCCTAGAGAGGCTCGGGCTTCGCGTGCGACGGTGAGGGGCGGTGGATGTCGCCGGCGAGCGGCGTTCCAGAGGCTACGGCCTGCCAAAGACCACGGGGTCTAGCGCAATACGACCAGGGGGTTGATGTGTTGCTCACCTAGGCGTCGTGGGGGCCGGAGACGCGACGGAGGGTGGTCGTCGACGATGACCGTGCGGCGGGGGCGGGCGGCGCTCGCGGAGGAAGGTGCTGCAGGGGTGGCCGGGGTCCTTGGCTGGTGTAGCTCGACTCCGAGGACTCCTGTGGAGGTGGCAGAGGGATCAAGGGGGCGTGAGGTTCACCGGCGGCAAGAAATTTCGGTGGAGGTGGTCTTACCCGTGGCGGTGCTCCGGGGGATAATTCGGGCTGAGGAACGGGCCAAGGTCGCGGGTGAAGGGCTCAGGAGCTCCGGGGTGGTGAGGCGGTGCTGATGCGCAAGTTCTCGTGGGCCGTGGCACGGGGAAACGGCGTGCCCACGGTGGCGCAGAGGAGGTGGTGCGGCGGAGGAAAAGGGGCGGCGGCGCTGGAGATCCTTGGCAACGCAGGAGCTAGGGTTAGGGTGCAGATGGTTGGGGCGGCTCTTTGTAGGGTGGTGGCGGTCCCATTGACGCGCGGGCCCGAGGAGGGGAGCTCGCCGGGGATCTCGGGCTGTTGTGCCCAGGGAAGAAGAAGGAGGGGGAGAAGAAAGCGCTGACGCGCGGGGCCCGCGGTCAGTGAGAGAGAAAGAGGAGGGAGGGCGAGCACGGCTCGGCTCGGGCTGGGGAAAAGGAGATGGGCCGGCTTGGCCCACGCGGGGAGAGGAAAAGGAGAGGGTGCTGGGCCTCGGGTGACCCATGCGGGAAGGGAAAGAGGGGGCCCGGCAGGGAAAGGAGAGAGAGGAGGGAAGGAGTGGGCTGTTGGGCTGGGCTGCTGCTCTCTTCTCTTCTTTTCTTTTCTTTTCTACACTCAAACCACTCAAACAACTCCATTTGAATTCAAATAAATTTGAATTCAAACCCAACACCAATAAAACAATGCACCAGCATGAATGCACAAGCAAGTTGACCTTATAATTAATTTTTATTTTCTTGTGTTATAAATTGCTTTAAATGCCACAAAATTAAGGGAAAGCCTGAAAAATTTATTTAAGCCCAAATAAATTCATTAAAATTTAAGGAAATTACCTTAGGGTGTTACAATAATAATACTAACATCCCTGACTCCAGCCCCACCAGTAAAGGCAAGCCCCGGTGCATAACCCAGTATTTCAATTTACTACCATTTTTATACTTATATATCCTATCCTGCATTAAGTTCAGGAGTTGACATGAAACCCTAGATGCATGAATCCTAGGAATCCAATGTAATGAACCCAAGTCCTTATCGCATAGACGCTCTGCTTAATAGGACCGATAAAAGTCGAGTGATTCCCTATCACTCGCGCGATATAGGAATTGAGTGTTTACTATCTTGCAATCACTATAAGGATCATGGACGGGGTCATGTGCAGCAACATGACCTGGAAGTTTACCCCATCTGTGTTGATAAAAGTTGATAAGGTCGCAGTGTGTGGTAGTGGTGGCTAAGCGTTTGAAAGTACTAGCCACATACTGCGAAATATGGTAAAGCGGTAAGCCTAGTAACCAATCGGCCCGGCAAGTGGACATACCTCCCACCACTCGTAATTTGGTTTTTCTCACGCACCGACGTGCGGGAGTACGTTCTGCAAGGCAGACAGTAATACGGGTTCATGTAGTCGCGCTACAGACGTATGTCCTGCACAATTGGTGTGCGTACGGTCCTGCAGTCGCTTGTGGTGGCCTGCTCCACGATCCGGAATGAAAGGCAAATGGTTGCTTTGGAACGATCTTTGGATGTTCCAAGCATGTGAGTTAGGTTTACCCTTGCAAGGTTGAAATTCGATTCAGGAATCGTCCGTTTCTCGCGGAGATTGAGACTGCTTATTCCTTCTGCCACATAGAGTAAGAACAACAACTAATGTTGGAATAATCTTGATGGATGATAATCTCTACCCTGCTTGTCTAGCATAGGTGCTTACCTAGAATGGTTAATGAAACTAGAATCTGAAGCTAAAATATGAAAGTTAGCTCATACTCTTTGTTGCTTTTCAGCTGAAATTAAACCCAGAACCATTATAAGCCTTCATAAGTCTAGTTACATGGCTAAGTATACCATGAAACGGGTAAGCCTTGCTGAGTATTAGTATACTCAGCGTTGCTAGTTATATGTTTTTCAGGTAATATCTTTGAAGACCCTATCTTGGCCCTGTGCTCTTCCAGATGGTTGGTCCGCGGAGTGGGATCCATCCCCGGCCAACATTGATGATATCGAGTGATGTCGTGCCCGGGCTTAGCATGACATCCATCTTGACGACGTGTTGTAAACCCTTGCGTATGTTTTCCGCTGCCAAAAACCATAACTTTAACAGTTTGTAATGATTTTTCTAAATTTGGAACTTCGAACTACTTTTGGAAACTCTTGTAATGTAATTCCCTGTGATGTAAAATATGATGGCGACTGTATCTCTGGACTCACCTTCGTGCGAGGTAACCTTATTCGTCCTGTATCGGTGGTTTATCGGGATGCTACCCGACAGGCCAAGGGATTATACCGTTTGAAGTATGTTGGAGCCCTCTGGAGTGGACTCGCGTACTTGAGCCGGTATAATTCAGGTTGGTTCTACCACAAGAGGCTACGGCCACATTCATGATTTATCAACTTCGTGTTATAAGTTTTGACGGAGGCTTCGGCCACGTTAATGCTTTATATGAATTGACTTTCGCCGTGACCTTTGATGGTCACCTGCGATGATGATCGCATCTTTCCCAACAAGTTCGATCCATTCGATTGGTTCATACCTAACTTGATGGATGGGCTTTCATGAGGAGCTATTTTGACTATACCCAGAGTCGTCGCACTCGGGGTAATTTCGACTTCTTGCCATAAGCATGGCAGTCACGCGACGATGCTCGCGTTCTTTCCCAACAAGCTCGATCCGTTCGATTGGTTTATACCCAACTTGTTGGATGCACTCACATGAGGAATGATTTCGACTACACCCAGAGTCGTTGCACTCGGGGTAGTTTCATTTTTCTTGCCATAAGCACGGCAGCTTCGCGACGATGCTCGCGTTCTTTCCTAACTGGTTAGACACGTTCGATCGGGCTATGTCTAACTTGTTGGATGAGTTCCTACTCAGAGCTACTTTGGCTATTCTCAGGGTTGCTGCACCCGGGGTAGTGTCTACTACTTAGCCTTTAAATCTGGATGACAAGTCAGTTGAGGCACATACAAGTAGAGACATCAAATAAAAATATATATACAAGGAAAATGAGTACTTGTTTTTTACATCTTAATCCTGCAGTACACTTTTTACTACTTGTTCTGCTATAGGTTGGGCTTCTTGGAGGTACTCGTTGAATTGTTCTTCAGTGCACTCCGCAGCCACTCCCTGCGCGAACATTTCTAGTTGAGCTTCCGGCCAAAATGATTTTACAAAGGCGAGAGCGTGGCTGACACATGTGACCGGGGCTTCAGTAAGGAACTTGATGACTTTCTGCGGCGCTCCGAGAAGTCACTCCAGCAAGGGCCGGTCGCCTGCTTCACTTTCTTCTGGTGGATCCGCCATGTCCACAAGTTCTTGGTGGCTCCCCTGAGGTCTTCCAACTCCTTTTGCCACTGTTCCTTCTCCTCGCCCAGCGTCTTGATCTGCTGAAGGCAGTCGGTGAACTGTTGTTCAGTGTCAGTGACTTCTGCGGCGCTCCGAGAAGTCACTCCAGCAAGGGCCGCTCGCCTGCTTCACTTTCTTCTGGTGGATCCACCATGTCCACAAGCTTCTTGGCGGCTCCCCTGAGGTCCTCCAACTCCTTTTGCCGCTGGTTCTTCTCCTCGCCCAGCGTCTTGATCTGCTGAAGGCAGTCGGCGAACTGTTGTTCAGTGTCAGCGATTACCTTCTGCAGCCTCTCGATGTTATCTGTACGGCGATACAGCATATTCTTCATATCAGTAAGCAGCTCTTCTTTATATGTTAAGATTTTCCTAAGCTCTGCGGTGAAGATATTTTCAGAATCCAAGATAAATTGTTAAGGGAAAGTACTCGAGGGAAGAAAGGGCTTGCCTTGGTGCACCTTCTTCTGTTCTTTGAGTTGCTCCTGGTGCGCCTTCTTTTGTCCCTTGAGTTGTTCCTGGAGCTCGGAGTTGGCCTTCTCGAGATTGCTAGATCGTTCTTGAGGAGCCACGTCTCTCGAGTCCGCTCTTGCTTTAGCATGTCAAGTTCTCTCTGAAGATAGCAGTTCTTCGTCCGCTCTTCGGATATGCATTTTTCCTTGGTAGCAAGCTCCTGGTGACCACTCACGACTGCTTTCAACTTCTCGGACTTCTTTTGTGAGTGCGTGATCACGTTCTGCATAAAGGGGGAGATTAAGACAAGCAACTCGACAACGTATACAAGCAGAAGAGTAATCACGTCTTACCATGCAAAAACGTACAACTCCTTGTAGGACTTCTTGAAGGTTTTTATGTTGTTGTCCGTCAGCATTGGATCATCCACCAGATCTGTGGTGATGATATTCTGGTACCGCCATCAGCAGATCTCCAGGACTCCTTGGGGTCCCTGCGGCTTCTTCAGAAGGTGGTTGCTGGGCACCTGCAAGTCAAGATGCATTCAGTACATAATGCCTGGGGTCTAAGCAGCTAGCCATGGGCGGTCAGACACTTACCTGCGCCATCTGTAGGAGTGGCATCCGGGGCCTCGACTTGTTCCTCACCACCAGCTCCGGCTTCAGCTCGTTGGGGCTCGGGGGGTGGCAGGTCGGGCAGCATCGTGTCTACCTTGGGGGCTGGCTCCTTGGGCATGGGCTCCTCTAGGGCTGATGGCTCGGGGGCTGGGGTAGCTGTGGCTGTTTTTGGCTTGTGCCTCATGGCGCTTGCAGACCTAATGAAGCAGAATCAGTTATATCGTTACACCAATCGAAAGGGATAGAATGTTCATTATTCAAAAACATGTACACTTACAGCGAAGACCTCTTCATGACAGCTTTCTTCACCCTCATAGCCCGTGGTGTCCCAACCATGGTACTCGTTGCTGGCGGCGGGGTAACATCAGCTGGTGGCGCGGTGCCCGCCACGGCAATGGTAACCGATCCTGTCGCAGAAGCTGCTGGATCCGTTCCCATCTCTTGGCGCTCAGGCTCGGGTGGAGAAGCGGGTGGACTGCAAATGGATAATGTCAGTGTGCAACAATACTGATGTATGACAACAAGGCAGCATATTCATACCTGGAGGACTCGACTTCTTGCGCTTTCCGTTTGCGCACTACCCGACGACCCTGCGGGACCGAGGGCAGAGTTTCGATCAACTCCACGGATGGTCCGGGGGAGTTGTCCCTTCTCGCCTCCCCCTCGGCTTTCCTTTCTGCCAGGGGGCTCTCGCCTTCAGTGGACTCGCTGCCGGGCAGAGCCTCGGCTACTCGAGCCATCTTTGCTTCGGCTGCAGCGCTGGGGAGGAGGTGGTCCGGTCGAGGAATGTCGGGTTGTGGAGGGTATCTTTGGTACAACTCTGTGCGTCCCTGTAAAAGATTTTCAGTTAGCAGTGGCAGAACAACAGAGTTTGCTCTTAAAAGTAGTCAAATACTCACCGGTTTTGGAGGATTCCGCATGGAAAACAATCCTAGGACGTAGGGGACGGCATTCACGTCCAACAGCACTCGCTTGACTCGGATGAGTGCGGCTTCATCCGTCAGCTCCTCTGCGCACATGCGAGATGGATCTTCAGCGCCCATGTACTCGAATCCAAGTATATGGCGTTGCTGGATTGGCTGGACTCGGCACTTTGTCACACCCGGTTTTTAAAGGACAAACCAAATGCATAACTATATGTATGCCAGGATCAATTTCCATACATATAGTGACTTCATCAGTGAAAAATCAGCATCAGTATCATGAAAAGAGAATTAAAAGACTATAAAGATTATCAGAGTTATACAGCTTATCCTGGAAATGAAGACTCCAAACTTCACAGGCAATCGACCGGGGGTTGCACAAGCCTAGAACTCAGCATCATCTTCAAAAGACTTCACATCATTTTCTCCTCTGAGCAGCAATTATAACAAGCGTGAGTACACTTATGGTTGGTACTCAGCAAGTGTTGGAAATTATATGATATGAAGACCAAAATCAAGGAAAGGCTGACTGGCTTACTGCGATAAGCAATTTTAATTGGTTATTAGCACCTGATTACTGAGACATAAGTTCATACCAAAACCCACTTTAAAAGAAATAGAAGAGATATAGCATAAGCATAACCACAACCATAAAAATGGTCCACAATAACCATAACCATAAATATGGTCCATGATAACCATAACCATAACCATGGTCCATGATTTAATTCATCTTCAAGTTCAATTATCATGTGAGGGTCCAAACCGCTCTTAACCGTGAGCACGGCTGATATATTAGTTTTCACTCTGCAGAGGTTGTACACTTTACCAACAATTCGTGTCACCCGATTTGCCCGAGGTAGCTAGCCTCTTAAACACTTCCGAAGTGAGTGGCAAGAGATTCACTACGAGGCCTTTACAAAGATTCCCTAACTTATGATAATCCGCTAAGGTTTCAAGTCAAAGCGGTCATAACTCTCCCTAATGAGGCAGACGCCTTAACCAGGACCATATCATACCCTCATGAGGACCAAGCTATACCCCGATGATGCAACCCCTGTTGCCCTTTCGGTAAGATTATCATAAACTAGAGTCTCTAATTAATTAGCCAAGACCAGAGCCATATAGTATTGTGGTTGCACTGTTTTCCTAGGTGGTTCTCCATGTTCCGATTAAACATATAATCTTGTGATTAACAACACAAAGAGCATGAACATGGATAAAACAGGTGTAGCATCATCATGGTTATATATTATTCTCAAACCGGAACCAATTATAGCAACTAAGCAATAGCTACCCAATGTAAATGTAAAACCCAGGTTGATAAGGAATGATCATAAAGACTAGGCATATCCTTGATTAGGATCCATCAATATTAGGACACATGCATGCATATAAAGAAAAAGTTATATTTATTGTGATTACTAGGACAAAAGAATGATCAAGAAAACACTTGCCTTTCTTTTAGAGAATAGCTACTCGAGTCTTCAACTCTTGTTCTTGAAACTCTAAATCTTCAAAACTCTTCGATTGTGGTCCTTCTAACGTCACACAAGCATCGGGCCCAAGCATACAACCAAGCAAATAAACAAGAACGACTAAGAACAGATACACCAAACAAAAAGGAAAGCTTTAAAAGCGTGTACAAAAGGATAGAGCTCGTTGCTATGGTCACGAGAACGAATGAAACGCGGAAAACGGAGCTAGGGTTGAAAAGATATAGCTATCGCGAGATTTATATTATAAAAGAAATAAAAGAACTATATGCTTTCATTTATTTTAATTTATAAAACTGATGTAAAAGATATAGAAGAGAAATATCTCTAATTATAATTAACTCGTATTATATTTGCATTTATAAAGACGAAATATAACTTAGTCAAATTTTATATACAATTCTCTATGTATAAATTACACTAATTAAATAATTAATTAGAAAAGAAAACTTGTGATAACATCTAAACGCATAACTTTATGATTCGAGTTGAACTAAACAAATTAAATTACAAACACGTTTAAGTTGATATTAAGTAAATTAACATTAATTATGAAAACCAGAGTAAAGACTTAATTGGATTTTATTTCGGAAAACTAGATGAGAGGATATTATTCAAATTAAATTGATATCTAATTTTAAAAATAGGAATTACGGTACAACAACACTACTAAATGATAGCTTAGGGTTTTAGAAGACTAACTCAAAAAGAACGGATCGAAACGGATCTAAAACGCGGAAACTACGCATGAAACAGTGCTGCAAGGACCTATACGTAATTAACTATAGCTTTCAGGGGTTAGCAGAAAAGAATTACTAGACTCAGAAATAGTGCTTGCGAATAAAGAAAAGTTTAGGGTTAGATCTGAAAAATTCTATGGTGGGGCTGGATTGAGAAGATGTAATAGATCTAGGGGGTTTTCTGCAAAATTTGCAAGACACAGGAATTCATCTAAAAGTTACCAGATCTTCCAGGGACCTAATCGCAAAACCTTCACAGCACAGCACCAATGGCGCCACAGGTACTGTAGCTCAAATTCCCATCGATTTTGGGCACGGGAGATTGCGGGAAGCGGGGCAAATGAAAGAGGACGACGAGGGGATTCCATTCCATACCTTACTTACCGCGGGGACGCATCGAGGTGATCGAATTTTGCGGAGAAAATTGCGAAAGCGGCTCTGTTCTTGGCAGTCTTGCTCCTGTTTGTGGCGTAGAGGCAGGGGCGGCCTGCTGGGGGGGCGCGGCGCACGGGGGGGGGGGGTGCGGCGTAGGGCGGCCTGCAGGGGGCCGCGGCGCAGGGGCGAGGGCGGCGCTGGCTGGTGCGCACAAGTAGGGGAAAAGCGGCACGGCAGGGACGGCGGCATCCTGTGGTGCACGAGCTCAGGCACGTGGCCGTGGGCGCACAGGGGGAGGGCGGCGACACCCAGGCTCAGGGCGGGGCGGCGCAGCAGGGGCACGCAGGGCTGGGCGATGGTGATGCAGAGACGAGCGGAGGAGGAGGATGCGTGGGGCAGCAGGGAGATGCGGTGGTGGCAGGAGGTCCCGGGGCAGGAGGGTGGCACACAGGAAGGGCACAGGCAGGGCACAGCGACGGCGGCAGCATCTGTTCGTGGATGTGAAGGAAGAGGGAGAGCAGGAGCGCGAGGGAAATCTAAGGCCGGCTACGTGGGCAGCAGGGATGCGATGCAGAGGCTAGGGTTACGCAAGAATTTATAGGGCACATAGGAGCCGATGCAGGGGAGAAAATTAGGGCCGGCTACTGGGAACAGGTGGTGCAAGACGCGTTTAAATAGGCTTGGAGATATCGTGCTGGGCTGCAACTCGAACGAGGATAAGGACGCGACGGTGCATCGGACTGGGACTCATTCTTAAGTCTGGATTGCCCACGGGAGATGAGATTGGACCGACCAGCGGGTCCCACAATTTAACGAGCAAAGAGAGGATAGAAGAGGTAACGGAGAGAGGAAACGAGAATGGTCGAACGAGTTTGGTTATGGGCTGAAACAGGTTCAGGTAAGTGCCGAACGTGAAAACGAGCTGACAGAGCTGGTTGAACGTGAACCATTTATTCGGGAGCGCGAAAAGACAAGGCAAGGATCAGGCCGAGTCATTGGAGCTGATGGTGATCAAACATCATCGGAAAAATACCGAAGACGAGCCACGAGGCGTCGTTTTCAAGCATGACTTGATCGGGGGAAACGGTTAGAGGATCGGAAGCTCGACGGAACTTCTTAATGATTCGAAGAGGATAAGGTTAAAAGGATATACAACCAAGATACGGCTCAGTCCGACTGCGATGAAAATCAAAATAGAAATATTTTCCAGAACATATTTTCAAGTTTAAAATAAATCTAGAAAAGTCAAGATAAATATTTCAAACCAAGAAAAATATATCCGGGAGAATCCCAAAATTTTCCGAGGAAAACTCGGGAGGTAATTTTAGGACACGAGGAGTCCAAATAGAATATTTATACTTCATGAAAAAGAATTTTAGAGCTTTTAAAATAATAAAATAAATGGATCTAGCTCTAGGATAAATAGAATAATTGCCAGAAAAATCTTTAAAATTCTCGAAAAAATCCTATTGATAGATGAACACATTGTAAAAGATAGTCACATCCTAAAATTAAATATTTTAGGGTGTGACACGCTTGAAGAAGGAAACATTACGGATGCGCCGGTCACTTCCATTTCCTTATGAGCTACTATGGTGTCTAGCAGCTCATCGACTTGATCCATGTCCCCCCTGGGAAGTTCGATATTCCACTCCGGCCTTACAACAGGTGGTTTATTTGACTTTTCTAGGAGTTGGGGGGCATGATTTTTAATGTAGAACCAATGATTTTTCCATCCGGGAATGTTGGAGGGGAATTTGTACGAAAGGTACTTGTCGCCAGCTTGTTGTCTAAGTTGGATGCCGGCGCCCCCTGCAACAGATGGAGTTTTGGAGGTGGGTTATGGTTTTACTCGGAAAAGGAAGCGGAAAAGATCCCAATGGGATTCGATTCTAAGGAAGGCTTCACAGAATGATGAGGACATCCCAGCTATTACACCAATACAAGGACCAATTACACGAAGTCGTGCAAAGAAACTACAACAAGAGGTGAATTCTCTCCTTGCTAAAATTGATTACAATATAAATGAGGATTCTATACTACTTAAATGTTGCACATATGTCTTATTAAGGTTTACACACGTGGGAGAAGCTGCTGGACCAAAGACTACAAGATACACCAACAACAACATGAAGTGTACAGAAGTTGAAGCATCAACCCCAGCGGCTGAAAACAGAGTCAACTTCCACGAGCCCCACGCGCCACCTGGACAAGTTTCATGATGCGTGCTGCATATGAACGGAAAGCTATTGAAGTCTACTTTCACTTCCAACAAACGGCTTGTCATTTGGACTTCCCATTAAAAAGTTATGGCCATTTTAGTGGAGACTGGTCAGGGAGACTGAAGCCCCACGAAACCTCTCGGGAGCCACTGTTTTTACACCTTTCTTCAAGTTTTATTTAGTGGAAAACTGTTACTCTTTGACACCCAACTAGGAGAGATGTTCCTAGAATAAATAACCCCTGTATCCATGCCAAAACAACCGGTTGATCATGAATTAAGCAATCCACCATACGGTGTTCCAGTCAAGAGCTGAGTGTTCTTATCCCAATTTCTTGCGAGTTCTTCATCGACTTGTGAGAGACCGATTCGCCGGTATACGCGAAGGTTCCTCTGGGACCCCCTAATTCGTGCTCTAGGATTTCGGTCCTTTTGTGTGGGTTAGTCCTGGCTTGTGGTTCTGCGATCGTTCGGAGATCGAGTCGAGATCGTCACGGTTTCGGTGCCTCTCTCCCCGTCGCTTGGTCGCAGCCAACCTTGGCAGGTATAAAGCTAGTTATCTCTTTCATTCATATAAAAGCCGATCCAAAAAAGATCCGATTGCACCAAGAGCCGATCCATTGGCTTTCTACCACTTCAGGATTCTATCTACTGCCGTGAAGATCGGGCCACCCTCGGGGTCAGTCCCTATCATTTGGTATCAGATTTCAGGTTGCCACGGTAGGTTCTATCCCCATATCATCCTTTGTTCATCATAAATTTTGTTATCCATATTGTGTTCTTTGTTCCACACCCATAGTCCACTTAAAACAGCCACAAAAATCAACCAAAACCTTTGTGTAGTACTGCTGATCTTGTGTTGTTTACGCCTTTTTGTTGTTGTTCACCATCATCGTTACGTTTTGTTGCATATCTTTTAGCACCCTTTGTTGATGTTCTAAAAAAAAGTGAAAGATCAGAAAAGGAGAGTTGAGAAAAAAGGAGTTACAAAAAAAATGAGGTAGAACACGGGTTGCTTGTTGCTACAATTATTGCAAATTTTCAGATTGTGACAACAACTTTTAGGTGGGTAACGACGCTTGATTTTCAGTGCTACAAGCCTTCCTTGTTCAGCCACCTATAACTCCACCAAAATCGGTAACCGGACATCTTGTTCGTAATCCTTTCGATCGCTTAATCACAGCTGGGTTACTACCACACTAGCACACTCACAGTCTTTGAGAACGCATAAGAATTTGGTGAGTAAGAGGTGAGGTTTTTATTTTCCATATATATTTTTCAGTTTCAAATTTTCTCTTGCAATACTCTAACATGGCAGCCTCAAACTCAAGTGTTCGTGGTGGTAACAATGAAGAAGAGGAGCCTCCAGTTTCACGAGCTGAATTACGCCAACTTGGAAACTCACTTTTGGAAGCCATGGAGAGGATGCTCAATGAACATCTTCCTCCAAATGGTGGAAGAGATCCACAACAGCAAAATGAAGAATTTGGTGATGAGAATTCAAGTTTTGGGAGTAATTTTTATGAATTTTTTGGAGCTGGTCATGGAGGTCGTGGTGGTGGTAGGCATGCTGGTCGTGACAATCGGCATGGACGAGGACGTGGTCGTGGTTGTCAGGTACACTTTGGACATGATGATGAGGTACA
Organism: Panicum hallii; assembly: GCF_002211085.1. NCBI lineage: Eukaryota > Viridiplantae > Streptophyta > Magnoliopsida > Poales > Poaceae > Panicum > Panicum hallii. Next base: position 45,738,245 of record NC_038050.1, on the reverse strand, counting down.
TCGTAATTCTGATGATGCATTTGATGAGGATGAAAATCCTTTTGCAGATCATGGAAGGTTTGAACATCACCATGATCATCGTCGTGGTGCTGCCCATGATGGAAGACATCATCATCATCGCAATAGGGATAATCTGGATAACCTTGCTCGAATCAAGTTGAGTGTCCCCAAGTTTACGGGACGTGAAGACCCTGATGCATACCTTGAATGGGCACAACAATGTGATCAAATTTTCAGGGTACATGATCTCTCTGATCGGAAGCGAGTCAATCTTGCCTCCGTCGAATTTTCAGGTTATGCTCTCACTTGGTGGAATCAAATTCAAGAGAACCAGCTTGTTTTGGGCATGCTCCCATTGATACTTGGGCTGAAATGAAGCAAGTCATGCGAAGACGTTTTGTGCCTTCAAGTTATCAGCGTGATCTTCGCAATAAATTGCAAAATCTGAAACAGGAAACTAAGTCCGTTGATGACTATTATAAGGAGATGGAATTGCTTCCAATTCGCTCGGGAATTAGAGAGGATGCTGAATCAAAGATGGCAAGATTTTTGCATGGTCTCAATGCTGAAATTTCAGGTTTTGTTGAAATGTTTCCATACAACAATTTGCAAGATCTTGTTGATCAAGCTATGCGTACGGAAAGAAAAATTCAGCAAGAGAAGAATGGTAAAGGATTTTCAGCTGTACCATGGCGTCAACTACAGCCAGGTACATCTTTTTCCAGAGGTCATTTCCAGAGTGGAACATCAAGAAATTCTTTACCCAATCCTACTTTGAAGGCAACACAATCTTCAGCTTCACCAGCCCCACGAACTGAAAGCAAGCGTCCAGCTCAGAACACAGGGGCAACATCAGCTGCATCCACTGCTCATAGTCGAGACATTAAGTGCCACAAGTGTGACAGTTCGTGTATTTGTAATGCTAGGAATATATTTTGTTAGTGTGAAATATGTATTTGTTAAGTGTAAAGCTTGTGTATGTCTATGTGGAACTTTTGAAGATTTAAAGTGCAAGTAAAAAGGGTATTTGTGTAATTACAGAAAAACCTAGGGTTGTTTTTGCAAAATATGTTTGGATGGGAAGTAATTTCAAAATAAGTGAAAGGTGGTTTTGTAAACATGTTTTCTTTATTTTATCCCTTGTAAAAATATATATATTTGTTTATCCAAAAGATTCATTTGAAATGTGTGTGGTGAAGTGTGTAAAAATTTTGGGTAAAATGGTAAAAAAATAAGGGTATTTATGTGATTTTATAAAAGTACAAGTCCTTTTATGCAAATGTTTCATTTACAAAAGTAACTTTCAAATTTACTCAGGACTAAAGTGTAAAAAGTGCAAGTCATCATGACATGTCTATCCAACCATTATGACGAGTTTATCCCGTCATTATGACATGTCATAAATGCTTGCATTTAAGTCCTGAAATTTTATGAATTACATTTCTAGGACAAAAACAGTTTAAATCCGACTTTTGTACAAAGATTCACGTGTAAAAATATAAGTTTTGAGTTTTTAAACCTGAGCCCTAAAGCAATGTTGTAGAGTTTGAAAAACTCTCCAACTTTCATTTTGGGCACTCCTTCATTTGGGCTTTGGTTTGACGGGAAATTTTGTTTTACAACCAGGCCCCTGCAGTTTTCTATTTTTGCGCATAGGTCCTTGGGGAAAACTGTTCCTCCTTCTCCTCATCTGTTTCCTTATCCTGACACTTCCCTCCTGTTCTTATCTCCACCGGCGGCATCCTTGTTTTGGCCCTATGCTTATCTCCTCCCCCTCTCTTTCCCCTCCATCCCTCTCTCTGTTTCCTTCCTCACACAGCAGATGGAGGCGCGGCTCAGGTGGAGGCCGGCCCCAGCAGCTGCGGGCGCCAGCGCAGGCGGCCCCACGCGGGGCGCTGCGCGGCCGGCGGCGCGGCTCGGCGCGGGTGCGCGCGAGCGCGCGCGGCTTGGGCGGCCAGCCGCGGGAGGGGCGCGCGGGTTGCGGCGGGCTCAGGCGCGGGCGATGCGGTTCGGCGCCTGAGCGGGTGGAGGCGGCAGCGGCCGAGCGGAGGGAGCGGCGCGTGCTGACGGGGCCCTGGCGGGGCGCTGGCGTGGCGCGCGCGGAAGCCGAGCGGCGTTGGTGCCAGAGCAGGGTGCGGCCAAGGGCGACCCCGAGCGGGAACCGGCGGCTCGCGGGGCGCAGCACAGGGGCCGTGCGGGCGGCTGGCTGGGCCTAGGCGCTGGCAGCGCGGGAGCAGCGCGCGCCCAGGCGCGGGCAAAGCCCAAGGCAGCAGCAGCTCGGGTGTGGTGCGCGCGAACGGCAGCAACGCAAGTGGAGAACGCGGACGGCGCATTGGCACAGGGAATGCTTCAGGCGTGGGCGGCAATTGCTGCGCGTGCAGACAGGTGTGCAGTCCAGACCAAGCACAGGCGGCCGGACAAGCTAACGCAGGCAAGATGGCTCGCGAACGCGGAGGGCGCTGGAGACGCGGTTAGCGGCACGCGCGTGAGTGGCTCGGCCGGAGGAGGAGTAGCATGTGCACGGCCGAAGGTGCGCGCGAGCAGGAACGCGCAGGCACGGGTGTGGACGCGGCTCGCGCGGGAGGTGTAACACTGATGCATGAGCGGCACGCGAACCAAGCGGCGCTGGGGCGAAGCTCGCGGCGTGGCGGCACGTGAGCAGAAGAGAACCGGTGTGGCAGCGTGTGGTTACGGCACGGATATGCTGGATGCGAGCGGCCCCGAGCGAGCAATGGCGTGCAGGACGCGTGCGAACGCAGCAGGTGCGAGACCCGGGCGGAGGCGAGTAGCTCGGAGTGAGCAGTGACGCGCGGAGTGGCCCAGGCGCGCAGGTGAGGCAGCAGGCGTGCGCGGCAGCGGCACAGGAGTGGTTTGTGGGCGGTGCCGAGCGAGTGGCGCAAGCATGTGCGTGGTGGCGTGTGGGAGTTGACGGTGTGGGCAGGTGTTGAGCGGCCGGAGCAGAACGAACCCATGGGCACGAGCAGATAGTGTTGGAGTGCGACGTGCCGAGCAACGGCACGCGCAGGAGGAGTTGCGATGGAAGGTTTCTGCGTAAGATGCGGGAACATGGTGACATCGGCCCTAACTACGCTACGAAGATCTCTGGTGACGCAAGAGTGGCGGTATCGAGGACGCGAGCTCGCTCGCTTGTAAGATGCGCGAGGGGCGGCGAGTCGGAAGAAGAAGCGGCGAAACGAAGGCGGCGGTTATAGCACGACGAATTCGAAAGGAGCAACTGCGCGGGTGTGCCGACCGTGTCTCAGCGGCACACGCGCATGGGCAGTGAAGGCTTAATCCGTGAGCAGGAGGATCTTGAGGGTTCGCGGGAAAAGTCAGTATAGCGAACCCATTCGGCTCCATCGTCTTGTCCCATGATCCACGACCTCCAGCAACTTCTACTTTTCGTCACCGTCGAGCACCTCTCATCGCCAATCTTGTTCGCCACAGGAAATCACTATCCGTCTGTTCTTCTCCTTAACCAAGGTTTGCCCTGACCTGCTGAACCTTTCTAATGCCGGCGATTCCTTTGCCGGAATATCGTCAGTAACTTCTTGTTATCTGTTTTCCCGAACCAGGGACTTGATTGCTATGTTTCAGAAAGTTCTAGGGTTTTCTTTATAAAATTTCAAAGCTTTCCTTATTTCAAACCAGTGAACATTTACAAGTTTTATGTTATGCTCTTGAGTTGAAAATCTTGATTTGTGATCTAGGTCAAATATTGGGAAATGAATGCTTTATTTGTGTCTTTTGTGATATGCATGTATTGTAGCTGAATATAGATTATAGGATGTATGTATCAGGTGGAGAAATGTGATAAGTAGTTAATCCATCACACGAACGCTCATATCCCTGCCATCAAGACATTGTTCTCGTCTTGGTTGCAATCTCCTTAAGGCCTTTTTTTTTCGTATAAGGATTCCTGCTAGTCCATGTGTATCTGCTGCTTAGCCACTACATCTCGGCAGCTGTGTTTCAGTGTCAGGCTATCAGCCCAGCCACTTAGCATCTATTTTCTTTAAGTCTATGATGTTTCTGCGTAACAGCTGTCAGTCGATACTTCTACCATCGGCTGATTAGCTGATACGATTGTTACCTTTCTAGTATCGGCTACTGCCGATACAATCCTTTTGTTCTATCCTACATCAACTGCGCAGAGTCGATGTATCGGAAAGATACCCACGATCTTAGGGTTCTTGCCATCGGCCAACCCCAGCCGATTTTGGTTGCTTTTCCAGGTCGGTCAAACATGGCCGATCAATCTTAGTTTTCCTATCTCCATTCCACACACCTCTATCAGCCGATTCATCGACTGAGAGATCGGCTATTTATATCTATCAGTCATATATCCTCCACCACACTCCCATCGACTGTACGTCACTCAATAGTTGTGCTGACGTAATCGAGTCGATGCAACCACACCTAGTTACCTAGAACAACACTTAAGCACATCTCAGTTAAGACAACTGTTTTAGGAATCATCCTTCTGCCAGGGTAATCGATGCTTTTATCGATCACCTAGGAAATCGATGCACCTTTCCATCGGCTAAACCTCTGTTGTTTCCAATCGGCTCTGTTGTAACCTTCAACAAGTAGCCGATTCTAATTAGTTATCCTTCCAAAGCTCTATCTAAGTTTAGTTTCAGATCTTTTTGGTTGTTACGTAAATAGTGTATTATATGAGTGCTGGTTTGCAACTTGTTGTGAGGTGAAATGGCTTCACGTGCATGCTTTGAATGTGATGTTGCATTACATGTAGATACGACTACTTCGGCAACAGTACCTACGAGATCTCCCAGAAGTCTACGGTGGATGTTCTTGAAGACCAAATGAACGTCACCAAGAGTTTAACTGAAGCCCCGAACCAAAGTTCGGAAGATATTGACATTTCTGACTTCAGTCCCACCAGTAAAGGCAAGCCCCGGACATATCCCACTACTTTATTTACACTGCAATCTATGTCTATTCATACTATACCTTGCATTAAGTCTAGGAATTGATGTGAAACCCTAGATGCATGAATTCTAGGAATCCAATGTAATGCTCCTGAGTCCTTAACGGATAGATGCTCCGCTAATAGGGCCGGTAAAAGTCGGGTGATTTCCTGTCACTCGCGCGATATAGGAGTTGTAATGATTACATTCCTGTTATCACTATAAGGATGCCGGACGGGAGTTTTGTGAGGTATCATGGTTGAGGTGATACCCCGTCTGTGTTGTTGAATTGGATAAGGCCGCGGGGTGTGTTAGCGGTGGTTAAGCATTTGAAAGTACTAACCACATGCCGCGAAATATGGTAAGCGGTAAGCCTAGTAGCCAATCGGCCCGAGAAGTGGACATACCTCCCACCACTCGATTTGCTTCTTTTGGTTACTCATGTTCGACTGAGGAAATACGTGTTGCAAGGGCAACCAGGAATACGGGTTTTGTAGTCGCGCTACAGACGTATGTCCTGCACACATTGGGTGTGCGTATGTTCCTGCAGTCGCTTGTGGTGGATCTGATCCACGAGTCGGAATGAAAGGTAAACGGTTGCTTCGGAATGACCCTGTGGTGTTCCAAGCGTGTGAGTTAGGTTTACCTTGCAAGGTTAAATTCGATTCAGAATCGTCCGCCTCTCACGAAGATTGAGACTGCTTAATCCCTTTATCACATAGAGTAACAAGAGCAATATTATGGTTATCAAAGATGATGCTTGACCAAAGATTATACCATGCTTGCTTAGATATAGGTGCTTACTTAGAATGGATAATTAACTAGAATTCTGAAAGCTAAAACTTGAAATTAAGGATCTACTCTTTGTTGCTTTTCAGCTGAAACTAAACCCAGAACAATTATAAGCTTTCATAAGTCTAATTATGGGCTAAGTATACCCAACCCCGGGTAAGCCTTGCTGAGTATTAGTATACTCAGCCTTGCTAGTTTTATGTTTTTCAGGCAAAGCCTTTGAAGATCCTACTCTTCCCCTGTCTTGGCCCTGTGCTCTTCCAGAAGATTGGTCCGTGGAATGGGATCCGTCCTCGGCCAACATTGATGATACCGAGTGATGTCATGCCCGGGCTTAGCATGACATCCGTCTTGACGACGTGTTGTAATCGTCGCGTATGTTTTCCGCTGCCAAAAACCATAGCTTTAATGGTTTGTACTCTTTTCTCTAGATTTGAAACTTCATATTCTTTTAGAAACTCTTGTAATGTAATTCTCTGTAATGTAAAATGTGATGGTGATTGTATCTCTGGACTCACCTTCGTGTGAGGTAACCTTATTGATCCTGTGTATCGGTGGTTTATCGGGACGTTACCCGACAGGCCAAGGGATTATACCGTTTGAAGCACGTTGGAGCCCTCTGGAGTGGACTCGCGTACTTGAGCCGGTATAATTCAGGTTGGTTCTGCCACAACAAGTGCCAAGGACGTGGACATATTGCTGCTGAATGTCCTAGCCGAAGGACAATGATTGTCAATGAAAATAATGAGTGGGAATCATCAAGTGAACCGGAATATGATGAGTATCCCGAAGAAACATTAAGTGATGATGAGAATGAGATTCATCTGATGTTGATGACAATAATTGCTTTGTTTCTCGTCGAGTGCTTAGTGTGAGTGTTGCCAAAGAAGACAACAATCAGCGACACAATCTTTTTCATACTCGAGGCATGATCAAATACAAGTTGTGTCGAATCATTGTTGATAATGGCAGCTGCAACAATATTGCAAGTCAAGAATTGGTTGAAAGACTCAATTTAAAACAGCGGCGCCATCCTTCACCATATAAAATGCAATGGCTTAGTGATTGTGGTTCTATGCGTGTAAGCAACATGGTGACAGTCCAGTTCTCTATTGGCAAGTACCATGATCAAGTGGACTGCGATGTGGTGCCAATGCAAGCATGTCAATTGCTTTTGGGAAGACCTTGGTTGTATGACCGTGATGCTCAGATTTGTGGACGTTCCAACAAGGTTATTTTTGTATACAAAGGAGAGCGCATCTCTTTGCTTCCTTTGACTCTGGAGGATATAATGAATGATGATCTCAAAAGAAAGAAGCGAAAGAGTGAGAAACACTTGAGTGATCCACACAAAACAAGTGAGCTTGAGTGTCCAAAGCCAAATAAACCTCCACAGCCTCAAAACTCCAAAACAACGGGAAAACAGGGCTTAGTGATGATGGCTAGGAAGGGGGATTTAAAAGAATTGAGTGAACCCAATGCCGTGTTCTATGTACTCATGTGCAAGGACAATTTTCTTGTCACTAACGACTTACCCTCTACTTTGCCTAGTGTTGTTTTTGATGTTTTGCAGGAGTATGAAGATGTGTTTCCGGAGGAAGTGCCACCGGGACTGCCCCCAAAGAGAGGAATAGAACACCAAATCGACCTTGTTCCGGGTGCATCGCTTCCAAATCGTGCACCATACCGCACCAACCCGGAAGAAACAAAAGAAATTCAGCGACAAGTACAAGAGCTCATCGACAAAGGGTATGTAAGAGAAAGCCTTTCACCTTGTGCAGTCCCTGTTCTTTTGGTTCCTAAGAAAGATGGCTCATGGAGAATGTGTGTAGATTGTCGCGCCATTAACAACATCACCATTCGGTATAGGCATCCCATACCTAGACTTGATGATATGCTTGATGAGCTTAGCGGTGCAATTATTTTTACAAAAATTGATTTGCGTAGTGGTTATCACCAAATTCGAATGAGAGAGGGAGATTAATGGAAAACTACTTTCAAAACAAAATTTGGCTTGTATGAATGGTTAGTCATGCCTTTTGGATTGACAAATGCACCTAGTACCTTTATGCGCTTGATGAATCATGTGCTTAGACCTTTCATCGGCAAATTTGTTGTTGTTTACTTTGATGATATCTTAATTTACAGCAAGTCTCTTGAAGAACATGTTGATCATATAACAAATGTGCTTGCTGTTTTGAGGAAAGAATGCTTGTATGCTAACCTTACTAAGTGCACCTTTTGCACCGACAAGGTAGTTTTTCTTGGTTTTGTTGTTTCAGCTCTAGGTGTGGAGGTGGATGAGGAAAAGATTAAAGCTATACGAGAATGGTTGCCTCCACAAAATGTGAGTCAAGTGCGAAGCTTCCTTGGACTTGCCGGCTTCTACCGTCGGTTTGTGAAAGATTTCAGTACCATTGCTGCCCCAATCAATGAGTTGACAAAGAAGGAAGTACCATTCCAATGGGGTGCAGCACAAGAGAAGGCTTTCGAAGAGCTGAAAATGAAGTTGACAACAGCCCCACTCCTTGCACTTCCAAATTTTGGTAAGACCTTTGAAATTGAATGTGATGCTAGTGGAGTAGGGATTGGAGGCGTGCTCATGCAAGAAGGTAGACCCATTGCATACTTCAGTGAAAAGCTAAGTGGTCCAACTCTCAATTATTCAATTTATGATAAAGAACTTTATGCTCTAGTGCGGAGTTTGGAAACTTGGCAGCACTACCTTTTGCCCAAAGAATTTGTGATACATTCCGATCATGAATCATTGAAACATCTTAAAGGACAACTAAAACTGAACCATAGACATGCTAAATGGAGTGAATTCATTGAGTGTTTTCCTTACATTGTCAAGTACAAGAAAGGAAAGGATAATGTTGTGGCTGATGCTTTGTCCCGGCGTCATGTTTTGTTATCTCAACTTGATGCCAACATTCTTGGATTGGAAAGTATCAAAGAATTATATGCTACTGATTCATACTTTGCTGAACCCTTTCTAAAATGTGCAGATGGCAAAGGTTGGGAAAAATTCCATGTGCATGATGGGTTTTTGTTTCGAGCTAACAAACTTTGCATTCCAGATTGCTCTGTTCATCTATTGCTTTTGCAGGAAGCTCATGCTGGTGGATTGATGGGCCACTTTGGTGCCAAGAAAACAGAGCAAGTGCTGGCTGACCACTTCTTTTGGCCAAAGATGCGAAGAGATGTGGAGAGATACGTACTGCGCTGCGTAACCTGCCACAAAGCTAAGTCCCGCTTAAACCCTCATGGTTTATACACTCCTCTACCTATTCCTAAAGTCCCGTGGGAAGACATTTCTATGGACTTTGTTCTTGGGTTACCTCGAACCAAGAGCGGAAGGGATTCAATTTTCGTTGTTGTGGATCGTTTCAGCAAAATGGCTCACTTTATTCCTTGCCACAAGAGCAACGATGCTTCACATATTGCTGAATTGTTTTTCAGGGAAATTGTGCGCTTACATGGTGTACCACGAACCATTGTATCCGATCGTGATGCCAAGTTTTTGAGCTACTTTTGGAAAACATTGTGGGGAAAACTTGGGACAAGATTACTATTCTCCACAACATGTCATCCACAAAGTGATGGACAAACTGAAGTTGTGAACCGCACCTTATCAACAATGTTGCGGGCTGTTTTGCAGAAGAACTTAAAGCTTTGGGAAGAAAGTTTGCCTCATGTGGAATTTGCATATAATAGGGCAGTACACTCTACCACAAAATTTTGTCCATTTGAGATTGTATATGGCTTTAAACCTACTGCTCCCATCGATCTCTTGCCTTTGCCTTTGCAGGAGCGTGTGAACTTTGATGCAAGCAAGCGTGCTGAATTTGTCAAGAAACTACATGATCAAGCTCGAGCCAACATTGAAAAGATGACCAAGTCATATGAGAAGCATGCCAACAAAGGACGTAAGAAGATGGTGTTTGAACAAGGAGACTTGGTTTGGGTGCATTTGTGCAAAGATCGTTTTCCAGCACAACGCAAATCCAAGTTACAGCCACGAGCCGATGGCCCTTTCAAAGTACTCGAACGAATCAATGATAATGCATACAAGATTGATCTTCCAAGCGAGTATGGTGTGAGCACAACTTTTAACGTTGCTGATCTCTCCCCATACCATGGGATGGAAGAGTCGAGGACGACTCCTTTTCAAGGGGGGGAGGATGATGAGGACATCCCAGCTATTACACCAATACAAGGACCAATTACACGAAGTCGTGCAAAGAAACTACAACAAGAGGTGAATTCTCTCCTTGCTAAAATTGATTACAATATAAATGAGGATTCTATACTACCTACATGTTGCACATATGTCTTATTAAGGTTTACACACGTGGGAGAAGCTGCTGGACCAAAGACTACAAGATACACCAACAACAACATGAAGTGTACAGAAGTTGAAGCATCAACCCCAGCGGCTGAAAACAGAGTCAACTTCCACAAGCCCCACGCGCCACCTGGACAAGTTTCAAGATGCGTGCTGCATATGAACGGAAAGCTATTGAAGTCTACTTTCACTTCCAACAAACGGCTTGTCATTTGGACTTCCCATTAAAAAGTTATGGCCATTTTAGTGGAGACTGGTCAGGGAGACTGAAGCCCCACGAAACCTCTCGGGAGCCACTGTTTTTACACCTTTCTTCAAGTTTTATTTAGTGGAAAACTGTTACTCTTTGACACCCAACTAGGAGAGATGTTCCTAGAATAAATAACCCCTGTATCCATGCCAAAACAACCGGTTGATCATGAATTAAGCAATCCACCATACGGTGTTCCAGTCAAGAGCTGAGTGTTCTTATCCCAATTTCTTGCGAGTTCTTCATCGACTTGTGAGAGACCGATTCGCCGGTATACGCGAAGGTTCCTCTGGGACCCCCTAATTCGTGCTCTAGGATTTCGGTCCTTTTGTGTGGGTTAGTCCTGGCTTGTGGTTCTGCGATCGTTCGGAGATCGAGTCGAGATCGTCACGGTTTCGGTGCCTCTCTCCCCGTCGCTTGGTCGCAGCCAACCTTGGCAGGTATAAAGCTAGTTATCTCTTTCATTCATATAAAAGCCGATCCAAAAAAGATCCGATTGCACCAAGAGCCGATCCATTGGCTTTCTACCACTTCGGGATTCTATCTACTGCCGTGAAGATCGGGCCACCCTCAGGGTCAGTCCCTATCACAGAAATGGATAAAGATTGCGATATGGCAAATGGAATTCGGGTTGCGGGGAGGGCCAAACCCCGTTCAGCAAAATGGTAAAATGTGACAATTTCGTCCATATTTTCCATCGGGATTGGGTCATGAAAAGAGGGACGCCAGTTGACAAGACTCTTCTCTTAGAGAAATCCCTCGGAAACAAGTTTTTGGAGGTCGTTGTTGGAGCACTTACTGTGAGTCCATTCCCCGGGAAGCGGCTGCGCCTCTTTCTTCTTCCCGTCCGTCTCAGGTCTCTTGGGCGCCATTTCCAGATTCGCTCGCCACGAGTTGCTCAGGGGTTGCGGGGAAAGGGGTGGGGAGATTTGGGTGGGTTGGGGTTCTCCGAGAGGAAGAAGGCGGAGTGCGGCTCTATTTGGGGGATTTTGGAATTTCTTGACGGATTGCAGATTGGAAGCACAGTTTTTACTCGGCGTTACAGCGGGGTTAAATAACCAGCGGCTGGGTACAGTTTTACTGCTATGAAGTTGAAGAGTCGTTTCAGGGAATATTCGGAAGTTGAGGGCTCATTTGGTGGATTGTTTAGATAAAATATTTGATTAATCATTTTTTCAGGGTTAACTGTCCCGAAAAAAGGGGTTTTTCGAATTCCAGATCTAACTTCAGTCATTTGTACAATCACACCAGTTATTTACCATGTGGACATTTTTACACTGCATGCCACGACTTTTGGATCCTTATTTCCAAACCTGAGAGATTTAGATTCAAGGCTCGGGGGCTGCGGGATACGTGGCATCGACTACTTATTATTTCGAATTTATTTGAAAAAGTAAGTAAGGAAGATTCAAGACTAATGTGACCCTCAGCCTGATTCTTCGATTCAACCTAAGGCTCGGGGGCTACTCCATATGAAGTGCGATTTTTCAATCGCACACCATACCAAAGGAATAATTCAGGGCATGAGCACCTCATAGCTTCGATGCAGCCAAGTAAGTACTCGAAGAAGAACTTCAAGACGGAGCTTTGCAAGAAGCCGAAGAGTACTTCAAAAGTACTCGAGAAGCCTGCAGTACTCAGCTACGAAGAGCTCAGGGGCTTGTCAGACCCGGGGCCACGGGGCTATGCACATAACGTAGTTTAAACAGGGTTAAGAGACAAAGTCTATCTTATCTCTTATTTAAGTTATTTTCTACTCATTTGAGTAGGAGATAGGGCTAGCCGATACAGAAGGAATCTACTCAAGATGTATTCTGGTACGATTCCTTGGCTAGTGTCGGTTAGGATTTATGTAAACCTGACCTCCTGGATATATAAGGGGGGCCAGGGACCCCCTCAAAACATCTCATTCTACACCCAAGGCAATACAAACCACCACACAGGACGTAGGGTATTACGCATCTCGCGGCCAGAACCTATCTAAGTCTTGTGTTCCTTGCACCTTCGAGTTCCTGATCTCGGTGTCTCCTCACCTAAACTTATCACTTTGGGCATACCCCTCGGTGGGCAGCCGGTAAAACACCAACACTAGGCCCTCTGTCAGCTTGCTCTCAACAAAGGTCTTGGATACATTGAACCTTTCAGTCCTAGCCTGTGTCTGGAACATGTCCTGAAGCGCTATGATCATATCGTGCGCCTCATGGTTTGTCTCAAACTGCATCTACAGCTCGGGTTCCATGCAAGCGAGCATAAGGCAACTCACTTCAAGATTGTTGTCGCATGCTTTCTTGTAAGCATTCTTGATAGCAGCAGTTGCATCATCAGCAGGTTCTTCTGGTAATGGGGTAACCAGAACATCTTCCTTTTTCTCAGCCCTGAGAACAATTCTCAGGTTATGGATCCAATTCATATAGTTAGTCCCATTCAAATTATCCTTCTCAAGGATCGAACGCAAAGTAAAAGATGTGGTGGTGCTAGGTGCCATTGATCTACAACAAAATAATAATACAAAAAATACTAAGACAAGCGTATCCATGATAGAGTAAATCACATTAAACATTTAACAGAATCTACTCCCACTAAAATCAATATCCCTCCATTGAAAGTTAGTGATTCAAGACCCACAACTATCAAGTCGACTAGTGAGCTTTAGCATCACCGCTAGAAGACAGGTAGATCGGTAAGCATCTCTTTGCTAATCATATCACATATGACTCTTGTTGTTGGGTGACGTCTCTATGTCTCGGCTCCCAACCTTTATGCCCCAAGGTCCTTAACCGTTAAGATGACCTTGTTTAAGATTACCAACCCTTTATGCGTGTAAGTATCCGATACAACTTATCAAGTCAAGGAAAACTAGTGGCACCCAAATTTCATAGACCCACCACTAATTATACAAGACACACGATGGAGCAAGGTTTAGTTGGTGGGGCATTTAAACTTAAACATTGTAAGGGATCGATCGGTCTACTTCTACCGTATGCAGAAAACACATTATCGCAAATAGAAGTAAAACGATAAGAATGACAAACACATAATTGTGAAACAGTATGGCCCATATTCACATAGTGATCTCCATCTCCATAGAATCTGTACACCAAGGTGATCTCCATCTCCATGTTCCATGTGCGCCATCCTCCAGGTGACGAGTCCTCCAAGAACTATAACTACCAAAATCTAGTTACATTGTCTGGTCGGATCATCACAGGTTGGTACGCAGGCCATTAAGCAGATTGGCAATACATTTGGTTCCTGCCGTATTGCATTACTCATGACACGCAAGTCATGAAAATTACATACATGCATCACATACACATAAGGGCCATACCGATCACACATGATCCTGCAAAACCAAGTTAGGCGCAACGACGGCTAAACTTCGAACGCCCAAAACTCCATCTTCCAGGCCGATTTTGAGAAATCTAATTTCAACTAAAATGCCACAGGCATTGAATTTTCATGTGTATTTTTTGTAGATGAATTTTTATATAAAATTTGCCTCAATCCAAGTTCGTATGCAAAAGTTATGACTGTTTTACTGAGCAACATGTTTCTGCAACTCCCTCAACCTGATAGCAGATCCAATCTGCCACCCCACGCATCATATGCATTTGGTGATTCATCCTCTGTTTTGATTCGACCAATCCCATTGATCTCTGCCTGCTTTGACTGGGTTTATGTGTATCACTCAACTCCGATGGCGGATACCCGACCGGTAGGAGTATGTCGTTGCACGACCATCACAGCGAGGACACGAAATAGAAGTAGGATTTCATCTACATCCACACATATCTCCATATGCACACATCCGAACCTATAATGAAGTAGCTACGGCTCTGATACCACTGAAGGGATATGAGGTGGGCTACGCTAGCGATAAATAAAAATTTGCACCGCATAAACTAGGAAAACTGCTGTTATAGATCACGGAATTACCACTAGACACGCGGGTACTAAGTTTTTGTTGCGCATCGGGGTAGTGCAGTCGGTCGCTGGCAGTGCAGTTGTGAGACTTCCTCATGTGCGGCTCGTCCTCGTGCAGCAGATGCAGCACCTCCAAGGTATCCACACATATGGTGAAGAAGCGTCGCACTCCGGACTGCTAGATCCGCGAGGGCAACCGTGAGCACGGGCGTGGGAACAGGCGGCTGCCAGCAGGCGTGGAATTAGGGTTAGCCCCCCATGCGCCCCCACCCCTCCTTTTATAGGCGCCCACTAATGGGCTCCCTAACTGAGGCCCATTAGTGCACCTAAGCGCAGTCTAATTCGGATCATATCCTCATTAGGCTTCCAACCTCTTAAGTGTGTGACCTTTTGGGCTAACGCGCGAACAGACATGGCCCGAGTACTCCTACTTGACCAATAGTTGACAGCGGCCTCTAGCAAGACGTGTCAACTCGTATGCACGCGCAAAGATCATATCAGACGAGCTGTCACAATCTTATATACATGCTATTCCCTTTGCCTCACGATATTTGGTCTAGCTCCAAGTTGACCTCTCTCTCGATGCCGTGATCCGGAATCCTTGGTTAACACTTAACCCTAGTACAACCATGCATTTCTTGATCCAATCACTCGAGGGGCCCAAAGATATCTCTCTCAAGTAGAGAGGGGCAAATCCCATCTTGACTGACCATGTCTCATAGCATGCTTCTTAACAAACCCGAGAACCACCTTTATGACTACCCAGTTACGGAATAGCGTTTGATGGCTCCTAAGTAGGTCAGTTCACATCTTGAGTACATTCGACAATCTTAGGTATAAGGATACAGTGTACATATTGTGTAATGAGAAATCACTATTTCTCGAGTTGGGTCGGTCTAGCCTCATATCATACATGCGTCCACATTATTAGTTTGACATGTCCATATCATATGACTTGTGAAACACAGTCATCAACTAATACATGTGCTAGTCTTATATTCATGTGTGTCCATACATGAACTTCGGACTAGGAACAACTTTAGAATAACCATACAACTAAAGAGTCTCACAAACAATTCACATAATTGCCAATCAATATAAGTTGCCTTTCATGGATATTCAATGAACACATAACACATCATGGATACAACGAAATATGATCATCTCTATGATTACCTCTAGGGCATATTTCTAATAGTCTCCCACTTGCACTAGAGTCTAATCTAGAAGATATCTAATACCCATAGCTCTTGTGTGTGCTTCATGCTTAGGCTGTGGAAGAGGCTTTGTCAAAGGATCAGCAACATTCAAATCTGTGTGTATCTTGCATATCCTGATCCATCTAACGAACTCTCATATGAGGTGAAACTTCTGCAGTACATGTTTGTTCTTTTGGTGATTTCTTGGCTCCTTAGCCTACGCTATCGCCCCATTGTTGTCATAGTAGAGGTTCAATGGGCTGGACGCATTCAGAAACATACCAAGCTCTGTAAGGAACTTCCTCATCCAAACCCCTTCCTTTGCAGTTTCTGAAGCTGCAATGTACTCAGCTTCCATTGTAGAATCAGCTACTGTTCCTGCTTGGAACTTTTCCAACTTATAGCATCACCATTCAATGTGAACACAAATCCTGATTGCGACTTTGAATCATCTTTGTCAGTTTGGAAGCTAGCATCAGTGTAACCCATTACAGTGAGCTCCTCCTCACCTCCATAGACTAGGAACACATCTTTAGTCCTTATGAAGTACTTAAGAATGTTTTTCACCGCTGTCCAGTGACTCTCACATGGATCAGACTGGTATCTGCTTGTAGCACTTAGAGCATATGAGACATCTAGGCATGTACTTATCATCGCTTACATGATAGATCCAATTGCCGAAGTGTATGGAACCTTGCTCATCAGTCATCGAAGGACACCGAGTCTTGCAGAGATGTATACTGTGTGACATAGGCAAGAACCCTTTCTTTGATTGTTCCATGCTGAAACGTTTCAACACCTTGTCAATGTAAGTATCTTGGCTTAATCCAATAAGCCTTCTTGATCTATCTCTATAGATTCTTATGCCCAGAATGTATGCGGCTTCCCCTAAGTCCTTCATAGAAAAACTATTTTTTAGTGAAATCTTTACGGATTCCAACATAGGAATATCATTCCCAATTAGCAATATGTCATCTACATATAGGATCAGAAATACAACAGGGCTCCCACTTTCCTTCTTGTAAACACAAGCTTCTTCTTCATTCTGAAGAAAACCAAACCCTTTGACTACTTGATCAAAACAAATGTTCCAACTCCGAGATGCTTGCTTCAACCCATAAATGGATTTTTGAAGTTTGCATACCTTTCCAGCATTGGTCGGATCGACAAAACCTTCGGGCTGTATCATATACATGTCCTCATCCAGGTTTCCATTCAGGAAAGCTGTTTTGACATCCATCTGCCATATCTCATAATTGAAATACGTGGCTATTGCTAGAATGATCCGAATAGATTTAAGCATCGCTACTGGAGAGAATGTCTCATCATAGTCAACTCCTTGAACTTGTCTAAGCCCTTTTGCGACAAGTCGAGCCTTATAGATGTGAACATTTCCATCCATATCTTTCTTCTTCTTATAGATCCATTTGCACTCTATGGCTTTAACACCATCAGGCGGGTCAACCAAGTTCCAAACTTGATTGTCTCCCATGGAATCTATCTCGAATCTCATGGCACTCTGCCATTTCTCGGAATCTGGGTCCATCATCGCTTCTGCATATGTCGCAGGCTCATCACTGTCCAACAATAACATCTCGTGCGCCGCGTGGAGCCTTGCCGACCTTCGTGGCTGCGGTGGTGCTTCTCTTGCCATGGGTATCTCAACTTGTTCTGCTACATTAGCATCACTTGTTGAATCTTGCCCGAGTGGCTCAGCTTGAACCTCTTCAGGATATACCTTATGTCCACTTTTCTCCTTCTTGAGAAACTCTTTCTTTAAGAAAATACCATTCCGAGCAACAAACACTTTGCCCTCTGATTGGTTGTAGAAGTAATACCCTAAAGTTTCCTTTGGATATCCCACGAATATGCACTTATCCGATTTGGGAGTTAGCTTGTCTGACTGAAGTTGCTTGACAAAAACTTCACCTCCCCAAATTTTTGGAAAAGACAAGCTGGGAGTCTTCCCAGTCCATATCTCATATGGTGTCTTAACTATGGATTTAGATGGTACCCTGTTTAGTGTGAAAGCTGCTATTTCTAGAGCGTAATCCCAAAATGATAACGGTAGGTCCGACTGGCTCATCATCGACCGAACCATGTCCAACAATGTTCGATTACGTCACTCGGACACACCGTTTCTTTGAGGTATTCCAGGCAGCGTGAGTTGTGGAACAATTCCGCAACTCATTAGATGATTGCTAAACTCATGACTCAAATACTCGCCTCCTCGATCAGATCGCAAGACCTTAATTTTCTTGCCACGTTGATTTTTCAACCTCATTCTGAAATTCCTTGAACTTTTTAAAGGTTTCAGACTTATGCTTCATCAAATAGATATAGCCAAATCTACTCAAATCATCAGTGAAAGTTATGAAGCATTGGAATCCTCCTCTAGCCGTCGTGCTCATTTGTCCGCACACATCAGTATGTATGAGTTCCAGCAAGTCCAACGCTCTCT
Source organism: Panicum hallii (assembly GCF_002211085.1). NCBI lineage: Eukaryota > Viridiplantae > Streptophyta > Magnoliopsida > Poales > Poaceae > Panicum > Panicum hallii. The sequence continues at coordinate 45,720,340 of NC_038050.1, read as the reverse complement.
CGGGAAAACCTATGAATGGTGTCTTCATCATCTTGCCTAGCAAACAAGCTTCGTATGTCTCGTATGATTTAAAATCAAATGAAGTTAGAAGCCCATTCGAATGGAGCTTCTTCATGCACTTCTCACTTATATGACCCAAACGACAATATAGGTAGGACTCAAATCATTAGGCCGAAGCCTTTTAGCACTTACCTTGCAGATAGGTTCGCAGAAGCCACAAACATATCATCACAGATCACACAACCATTGCTTTCACTCGCAAAGGAATAACCATCCATCATCAAACATGAAGGAGATATAATGTTTTGACTCAAACTAGGAACAAAATAACAATTATTCAACTCCATAATAAATCCTGGTGGGAGGTGGAGTTGCATCGTCCCGACGCTCAGTGTAGCAACTCTTGCATTATTGCCCACGCGGAAATCAACTTCTCCTCTTGCCATGCTTCTACTTCTTGTCAGCCCCTGCATCGAATTACAAATGTGATCAACTATCACGCCCGGTTTTGAAAAGGGAACCGAATGCATCTTATATGTGCGCCAGGATCAAGTTCCACACATATGATAGACTATACAAGTGTATATCCGAAACAATGCCATAACGAAAGAGAGTATCATAGTACTTTATTACATGACCGACATTCTTAATCTTAAGTGAATAAATAAATGTTTATAACTAGCAGTGGACTTCAACTTCATAGGCAGATGACTGGGAGACATACGCCTAGTACTCTTCGAAATCTTCAGGGAACTCCGGATAATTATCTTGTTCTGAGCAGCATTGGTTTTAATAAAGCAAGCGTGAGTACACTTATGGTTGGTACTCAGCAAGTGGAGTAAATTATATGACATGCAAGGCTAAAATCCAGGGAAAACTGACATGGTTGAGTGTGAAAAGCATTTTCAATTGATTAAGTTTTATTTCACAAGCATTAACTAAGTGTAAGTGTATACCAACCCTTAAATAAATAAAAGATATAAAATAACAACAATAAATAAATAAAGAATATCAATTTAGCTCATTTTCAAGTTCAATTATCATGTGAGGGTTCAAGCTACTCTTAATCGTGAGCACGGCTGATATATATAAGTTTTCACTCTGCAGAGGTTGTACGCTTTACCCCCAATTCGTGTTTCCCTTAATGCCTGGGTTTGCAAGGCCCTTAAACACTTCCGAGGTGAGCGGCAGGGATTCACTAAAAGGCCTTTACAAAGATTCCCTAACTTGCAACGGTCCGCTAAGATTTCAGGCCGCAGTGGTCATAACCCTCGCTTATGAGGAAGACGCCTTACCCAGGATCATATCTACGCCTCAAGAGGACCGAGCTATACCCCATCAACGCACTCCCCTCTTGCCCTTTCGGTAATACCATTACAAGCTAAAGTTTCTAATTAATTAGCCAAGACCAGAGCTATATAGTATTATGGTTGCACTATTTTCCTGGATGGTTCTCCATGTTCCAATTAATGCAATGATCTTAATTATAACCATAAAAGTATTCTAGAACATGAGTAAACCAATATAGCATGATTTTAAGGTTATCCAACCAAAGTCTAATAAAAGCAACTAGCATAGCTACAACATAAATATAACAACCCAGGTTTATTCTAGGAAGTTCAAAAGAAACTAAGCATATCCTTAGTTTGGGATCCATCATATTCTAGACACATGCATGCATATAAAGTAAATGTGTGTATTTATAAAGTTATTGGGACTAGAGTATGATCAAGGACCACTTGCCTTCTTCAAAGAACTACTGCTGCTCAGCAACATCTTCAAAGCTTTGCTCTTGCGGACCCTCAAACTGCGCACCGTCTATCGTAACACATAAGTACATACAAACAAACAACAACAACAACAACAGCAACAACTTAGCCTTTTGTCCCAAGCAAGTTGGGGTAGGCTAGAGATGAAACCCACGGAAAACAAGAATAAGAAACATAAAAAGAGCACAAGCCAAAGGAAGAGTTAGGGGTTAAACAAAAAGTAACAAATGTCACGGTTCAGATACGTTAATTGCTAACCTCCAAGCGCTCCTATCCATAGCTAATTCCTTAGCGATATTCCACTCCTTAAGGTCTCTCTTAACCGTCTCGTCCCAAGTTAGTCTAGGTCTACCTCTACCTCTCTTTACATTATCGCCCCGCTTTAAAACTCCACTACGCACCGGCGCCTCGGGAGGCCTCCGTTATACGTGTCCAAACCATCTCAACCGATGTTGAATCAACTTCTCCTCGATAGGTGCCACCCCGACCCTATCTCGAATCTCTTCATTCCGGACTCTATCCCTTCTTGTATGCCCGCAGAACCAACGCAGCATACGCATCTCTGCTACACTCAGTTGCTGGACATGTCGCCTTTTTGTAGGCCAACATTCAGCACCGTATAGCATCGCCGGGCGAATCGCCGTCCTATAGAACTTAGCTTTTAACCTCTGTGGCACCTTCTTGTCACAGAGGATGCTAGAAGCCTGCCGCCAGTTCAACCAACCGGCTGAAATTCTATGTCTAACATCTTCATCAATGTCTCCATCTTTCTGAAGCATTGATCCTAGATACCGGAAAGTATCCTTCTTGGCCACCACTTGACCTTCGAGGCTAACGTCCCTATCCTCATGCCTAGTCGGGCTAAAGTCGCACATCATATACTCGGTCTTGGTCCTACTCAGTCTGAACCCCCTCGACTCTAATGTGTGTCTCCACAGCTCTAACTTCATATTAACCCCTACCCTACTCTCGTCAACTAGCACCACATCATCAGCAAAGAGCATACACCAAGGGATATCACCCTGTATGTCCCTTGTGACCTCATCCATCACCAAAGCAAATAGATAAGGGCTCAATGCTGACCCCTGATGTAGTCCTATTTTAATTAGAAAGTCACTGGTATCACCATCACATGTTCGAACACAAGTCATCGCATCCTTGTACATATCCTTGATGAGGGTAATATACTTAGTTGGGACTTTGTGTTTTTCCAAGGCCCACCACATGACGTCTCTTGGTACTTTGTCATACGCCTTCTCTAGGTCAATAAAGACCATGTGTAAGTCCTTCTTCTCCTCTCTATATCTCTCCATCAACTGTCGTACTAAGAAAATCGCCTCCATGGTCGACCTCCCAGGCATGAACCCAAACTGGTTTTGGGTCACCCTTGTCAATCTTCTTAGTCGATGCTCGATAACCCTCTCCCAAAGCTTCATCGTATGGCTCATCAGCTTAATCCCCCGGTAGTTAGTACAACTTTGAACATCTCCCTTGTTCTTGAAGATCGGTACTAAAATACTTCTCCTCCATTCCTCCAGCATCTTGTTTGACCGGAAAATTAGGTTAAAAAGCTTAGTTAACCATACTACCGCCCTCTCGCCCAGGCATCTCCACACCTCAATGGGGATGCCATCGGGACCCATCGCTTTACCTCCCTTCATCCTCTTCAAAGCCTCCCCGATCTCTGCCTCCTGAATCCTCCTCACAAAGCGTCTGTTGGTATCATCAAATGAGTCATCCAACACGAAGGTAGGACCCTCATTTTCCCCATTAAACAACTTGTCGAAGTATTCTCGCCATCTGTCCTTGATCTCCTCATCCTTCACCAGAAGTCGATCTGTCTCATCCTTGATGCATTTGATTTGGTTTATGTCTCTTGTCTTCCTCTCGCGGGTCCTAGCTATCCTATAAATGTCCTTCTCTCCTTCCTTCGTACCTAGCCGTTGATAAAGGTCATCAAAAGCCTGACCTTTCGCTACACTTACAGCTCGCTTTGCAGACCTCTTCGCTAATCTATAGCCCTCGATGTTGGTTGCGCTCTTGTCGAGGTGAAGGCGTTTGAAACACTCCTTCTTCTCCTTAATAGCCCTTTGCACCTCGTCATTCCACCACCAAGTCTCTTTCACTTCCTGCTTGCCTCCCCTACTCACACCAAACACTTCTGAAGCCACCTTCCGAACACATGTCGCCATCTTTAGCCATATATCATCTACATCTGCCCCTTCTTCCCAAGGCCCTCGCCTAGCATCCTCTCCTTAAACGTTTGTGCCTCTTCCCCTCTAAGCTTCCACCACTTCGTTCTCGCAATCTTGGCACGTTTGTCCCGGTGGGTACGTACCCGAAAACGAAAATCCACCACCACAAGCTTGTGTTGGGGGACAACACACTCCCCAGGTATCACCTTACAATCTAAGCAGGCGCGTCTATCCTCTCTCCGAGCAAGGATAAAATCGATTTGGCTCGAGTATTGTCCACTATGGAAGGTCACTAGATGGGACTCCCTCTTTCTAAAGAGGGTATTTGCTAACAGCAGGTCGTAGGCCAATGCAAAATTCAAAACATCCTCTCCCCCCTCGTTCCTACTACCATACCCGAAACCCCCGTGTACTCGCTCATATCCTACATTAGTCGCACCCACATGGCCATTGAGGTCTCCTCCTATGAAGAGCTTCTCACTGATAGGCACGGTACTAACCATGCTATCAAGATCTTCCCAAAACTGACTCTTGGAGCTCTCACTAAGACCTAACTGAGGGGCATAGGCACTGATCACATTCAGGACCAAATCTCCAATGACCAACCGCACTAGGATAATCCGGTCGCCTTGCCTCCTAACATCTACAACCCCATCCTTAAGGCTATTATCGATCAAGATGCCTACACCATTCCTACCCGAAGTTGTCCCTGTGTACCAAAGCTTGAAGCCAGAACCCTCCACCTCCTTCGCCTTCTGGCCCTTCCATTTAGTCTCCTGCACGCATAGAATATTTACACGTCTCCTAATTGCTACATCGACTAGTTCTCATAACTTACCTGTTAGAGACCCTACGTTCCAACTACCTAGACGAATCCTAGTTGGCTCGGCTAGCTTCCTTACCCTTCGCACCCGTCGAGGGAAATGCGAAGACCCTTGCTCATTTTTCACTAAACCCTGGCGCAGATGTAGAGCGCCACAGAGGCTGCGACGACCCAACCCTTGCTCACTTATCATCGTACCCGGATCACGATACGACGCGCCCCTGAGGGGATGACGACCCGGCCCTTGCTCATTTAACACCACTCCCGGGTTCCGATGTAGCGCGTCGCTAAGAGGGTTACGCCCCAGCGAATTTCTTATGGGTTTCATTCCATTAGAGTGGCTGATTTTTACGCTGGTTCGCCAAACTGTAACACCCTAAGGTAAATTTCCTTAAATTTTAATGAATTTATTTGGGCTTAAATAGAATTTCCAGGGTTTCCCTAATTTATCTTGCATTTAAAGCAATTTATAACACAAGAAAATAAAATTTAATATAAGATCAACTTGTTTGTGCATTCATGCTGGTGCATTTCTTTGGTTTGTTTGAGTAGATGGATTTGAATTCAAACCTCTTTTGAATTCAATTTGAGTTGGAATAGTTTGTAGAAGAGAAGAAAGAAAAAGGGGGAAAGGAAAGGAGAGCACCCACCAGCCCAAAACCTCTCTCTCTCCCCCTTTTCCCTGGCCCAAGCCCCGAGGCCCAGCACCCCTTCCCTCTTCCTTTTCCCACGTGGGCCACTCCCGGCCCAGCTCCCTCAGCTCAGCGCAGCCAGCCCGAGCGCGCCTCCGTTCCTCCTCTCCCGCTGACTGGTTGTCCCCACCTGGCAGCCCCCGTCCTCTTCCCCTCCCTTTCTTCCCCGGCGCAACGCCCCCTCGAGATCTCCGGTGACCTCCTCTCCTCCGGGCCCGCACGCCAAGGGTGCTCCGCCTCCCTACAAGTAGGATCCACAACCCTCTCTGCCTCCTACCCTCGCTGCTACAGCCGCCACCGAAGCCCTAGCGCTGCCGCCCGCTTGCTCTGCCGCCCGGCGCCCCCCCTGCTCTGCCGTGGATCCACCGCTCTAGTGCCTTTCAGCTCCAATCAAGGGCTGCAGTAGCTCCACCTCACCATCAGGAAGCTGTCCAGGGCTTCTGCATCACCCCCCGAGCCCTGCCCGCGCCGGAATTGGAACTGAAGCCGACGCCGGTGAGGCGCTCCGCCCCCGCAATTCTTCGTCGCCGGCGATCCCCGGACTTCCCTAATCTCCCTGGAACTTCCACAGGACCTTCACGCGTCGATCCCTGGTGCCTAGGAGCCCGGAGAGCCTCGGCAACACCCCTCCCCGCGAACACCGAACCGTCTCCGCCGCAGGACCTCGTCGCCGGTCACCCTCCGCGGCAGCACCGGCCACCCCGAGCCCTTGGTGAGCCTCCCCTCCTTTCCCTGGGTCTTTTGCACCGGATACCGTAGTCTTTTGCAGCCCGTAGCCTCTGGAGCATCGCTCGCCGGCGATGCCCACCGCCCCGAGCTATGGGTCGCAAAGCCCGAGCTCCTCTAGGCCCGGCCGTAGCCCTAGATCGATTCCCCGTGTCACGGTGGTGCTCCCCGGCTTGAAGTCGTGAAGGTTTGACCCCCGGAGCGGCGGGAACGCAGAGCTCCGGCGAGCCCGAGCCGCGCCGCCGCGGGTGTTGCCGCCGGCGTCGCGGCGCCGCCCACCCTTTCTTCTCTTTTGCCCTGTGCCGCTCGATCGGAGATGGACGCCTAGGATTAGATCTAGAACCGTTTGATCGGGACCGTGCGATCGGGATCCGGTGGTTCGGGTCAAGCGATACCGGTTCGGTGTGAGATGGAGTCAGAGCCATCCGATTCAAGATCTGCGATCTGGATTAGATTCGTTTAAGTATAGGTCCGGACCGTTCGATTTAGATCGGATGGCCGTGGTGAGCGCGTACCCCTTCGCGTAATAGATCTAATCCGCGCCGTTAGATCCGGATCCAAGGGCCCAGAACAAAAGGTACCGCTTCAGCCAACCGTTTTGCTAAAGAGCCCCTGTTATTTTGAAGTATCAACCCGCGGTCCCCTTCAGTTCAATAATAATTGCAGTTTAGCCCTGTTTCATGCATGGACCCCCTGAGCTTCCTGGAATTAGTACCCGCAGTCCATATCCGGTGTTTTCGCGTGTTAGCCCTTGCGACTAGCCTTTAATTACATTTAAGCCCCTGGTTTTTGTCCAGAACCCCCCTGTGGCCCAGTTTTTCTCGCAAATAGGTCCCTGGATCTTGTTTCAAGTGTAGTTTTCGCGTCTTAGCTCCGTTTTAGGTGTTCTTTATGTCCACGTGATCATTGTAACACGTAGGATAGCTTTAGAATAGTTTTGTGTGCTGTTTCTATGTAATGTTATACTGTTTCTTATAGTTTGCTATTGCTTGTGCATGTGTGTATGTCTGGACCATGCTTGATGATCGTGAGTAGACGCGGAGCCTTTGGACCAGTACCAGGAGCCACCTCCTTCTGAAGCTTTTGAGCAGCAGCAGGAGAACTTTGAGGAAGGCAAGTATAACATGAACATCCTACCACTTTTAAATACAGATTTCATACTGCATTTTAATACTGTATGCCTATAAGGACTTTCCTAGCCACTTTATATCCTATATATATATATATCCTTTGGGTTGCATTATGGTTAGTTGTGCTAGGTTGCTGCGCTATAACAAACTTGGTCCTTTTTAATTAAATTTGATTAATGGTCTTATGCAACTTAATCCTGAGTGTGGCCCTCTATGCTGTGTGCTTGAGAGGCTCACGTCACCGTAAAAGATGTTTTGTTAGAAACTTGGTTTAGGGGGCCAGCACGGTGCTTAGTGCTTGGTTGGCCACTCTCCATAAGGACCAGTTCATAGAGCGACAACCTGGGACAACTACGCAACCACAAGACTGGAATGGGACGGTCTTGACTTACTAATTAGGTTATGTTGGTTCGAGAGTAACTTACCTGCGTGGGCAAGAGGGGTGGTAAGCTTCAATGGTCCCTGCTCCTCCGGCTTGGTCTGTGCTGTGTGTCTTGTACCCTCGGAGGTGGGCCCCATCGTTGCTGATCCAGAATCCTTAGCGGTTACGTCTTACCAACGTGATCCTTTGTAACGGTCTCGTAGTGTGCTTGCTAGCCATCTCACCTAAGGAAGTGTGATGAACAACTAGCGTAGCTCACGACTTGTGGGTAAAGTTGTGCAACCTCTCGAGAGTGTAAAACTGATATATCAGCTGTGCTCACAGTCATGAGCGGCCCAGATCCTCATTTTGATTAGTGGGGTTTTCAACCTTTGATTAGGGAGATTTCCCCGGGTGGTTTTGGTTTGGTTGGTTTCTCAGTAGTTCTTAACTAATATTGATTAATTTCTTATGCAATATGGGTTCATGGTAATTCATCCACTTATAGTAAATAGTTTTAATAAAATTTGCGAAGATTAAAAGCTACTGCAGTTGAGTCAGCTAACCCTAGAGCCTCATACTCGTGTTATACTTGTTGGGTACAAGTTGTATACTCACACTTGCCTCTTCCTCTCTTCTGTTCTCTTTGGGATATCTTCGACTGCTGCTCAGTACCAGGCGACGTGGAGGACTACATCAGCGGACTCGACGATTTCTAGGCGTTGTCTCCCAGTTGACGTCCCTGTGGCGCCCTACTCTTCATGTATTTATTTTACGCTTCCGCATTCCTTGAACTGATTCTTGATTCAATTGTAATAAAGACATTCCTTTTATAATTTATACGCTTTTATTCGTGACATGTGTTGTGATATCTTGATAATCTGTTGTATATATGCGTGACTTGATCCTGGCGCATATATGATTGCTCGATTTATGTTCTTATAAATCGGGTGTGACAGATTGGTATCAAAGCCAGGTCGACTGTAGGACGAAGCCTAGATAGATCTGGATGAGTATAGGACTTCTTTTCTCTTGCCTTGCTTCCGCAAATCTTCTAACATCATTCCCTACTTCTATTCCTTGAGTCTTAAGTCCTTGATTTGCTATCTCTCTCCTGTCCTTTCTGAGAAATAGCTTGAGTTTTCCGTAGACGTTGGCCCGAGTGTCTAACCCTATAAGCTATAAGTTTAAGCTATCCCAATGAACATACGCTAGAACGAGGGTGTTAGTCGAGTAGTGTGATAAACTCGACTAAGTTGTGAATACTGAATGTTTGTTATTGTGCCAATGTTTGATTTGGATTTTTGGTTGATTGCATAGTTAGAAGGAAGACTTGTTCATGCAAAACGACCTTAATACTAACCTGAATTAAATAATCAAAAGCTGAGTTAGAACGTTGGGGGTAAAACCGTACATTCCTTTCTCTCTATTTTATCCTGTCAGAGTCTTCCTTCCCGAAGTTATACCATATCTATCTCTTATAAATTTCGCTATGCTGCAAACAGATGGTGAACACCAGGAGCACCGGCACCGGTTCTAGCCAGCAGGGGCAGAACAACTAGAGAACTGACCAGCCGCTGCCGATGCCTCCACCTCTGACTCCGGAGCAGTTCTTCCAGCTCCAGATGCAGATGATGGCCACTCTGAACAACACCGTTCAGACGCTGCAGCAGATCCACGCTCAGCCGCCACCTCCTCCACCGCAGCAGCCCCGTGACAGGCGCACGGATTTCCTGAGGGGTCACCCGCCGACGTTCTCTCATGCGGCTGATCCACTTCAGGCTGACGACTGGCTTCGTCAGGTGGAGCGCCAGTTGGACGTCGCTCAGTGCGACGACAGGGAGCGAGTCCTGTACGCAGCAGGACAGCTGCGAGGCTCAGCTCTCAATTGGTGGGAGTCCTACCCAGCTCGGGACCGCGACACTCTCACTTGGGTCCAGTTCCGGGAGCGTTTCAGGCACCACCATATCCCTGCTGGAGTGATGAAGATGAAGCACAAGGAGTTCCTTGCGCTTAAGCAGGTAAAACCCGAGTAAAATCTTTCCGCAATTTCTTTTTGAGCTCAAACCCACCCTTGCTACAAGAAATGCTAAGTAAATTCCCATCTTCTTTCCGGTGATTATCATTTCAGGGAGCTATGACGGTGACTGAGTACCGTGACCGCTTCCTCCAGCTCGCTCGCTACGCCCCCGCTGAGGTCGCCCATGATGGCGATAAGCAGGAGCGCTTCAGGGAGGGACTGGATGACCACTTGGAGTATGCGCTTATGAACCACCGCTTTGACAACTTCAACTAGCTGGTTGATGCTGCCCTCAACACCGAGCGCAAGCGCCGGGAGATTGAGGATAAGAAGAGGAAGATGGCTCCTGTTGCGTCGGGTAGCAACACTCGGCCTCGATACCAGTACCCGCAGCAGCAGCAGCAGCACCAGAGGCAGGTTCAGCAGTACCAGCAGCGTCAGCAGCAGTACTCACCTCGTCCTCAGCAGCAGCAGCAGGCGGGACCGGGCCAGAGGCTTCCAGCGCCTCCGGCACGCTCTGCTCCACCGGCCCCACCAGCTCCGAGGCAGGGAGTGCCCACTCCTCCTGCTGGGCAGCAGGCTCCAGCATTCCCACGGGCGTGCTTCCACTGCGGCGAGCCGGGGCACTACGCCAACGTCTGTCCCCGGAAGGCGCAGGCAGGACAGCAGGGGCGTGCAGCACCGCCCAAGGCCCCAGCTCAGGGCAGGGTGAACCACGTGACGGCCGAGTCAGCGGCCGAGGCTCCCAACGTGGCTATTGGTACGTTCATGGTCAATACCCACCCTGCTACAGTGCTTTTTGACACTGGTGCTACGCATTCTTTCATCACCAAGTCTTTTGTTGAGCATCATGGTATTCATACTAGCACATTAAAGAGGTGCATGTTAGTATCTTCACCGGGAGGGCAGTTGAGGTCTCATATCTTCTGTCCCAGAGTCAGTATTGTCATAAGGGGGGTAGAGTTCAGTGCTAATCTGATGGTGCTAGACGCCAAGGGTATTGATGTGATCCTCGGGATGAAGACTCTTGCCAAGTGGGGAGTCCGGATAGATTGTGCTCAGAGGACGGTTCTTCTGTCAGCACCAGATGGTCAGGAGGTTACTGTGGGTGCCTCAGAGCCTTCTGGATTTCTTCATCAGATGGAGGCTAGACCCACGGATGGTATTCGCGTGGTGTCTGAATTCTCGGATGTCTTTCCGAATGATTTGCCAGGTATGCCGCCTGATCGCGACGTTGAGTTTTCCATTGATCTCTTGCCTGGCACAGCTCCTATTGCTAAGCGGCCCTATCGTATGGCTCCTGTTGAGCATGAGGAAGTTAAGAAGACTGTCGACGAGTTGCTAGCTAAGGGTTATATCCGTCGCAGTTTCTCTCCTTGGGCTTTCCCTGTATTGCTTGTAGAGAAGAAGGATGGCGCGAAGAGAATGTGCGTCGATTATCGGGATCTGAATGCAGTCACCATCAAGAACAAGCATCCATTGCCCCATATTGAGGATCTCTTCGATCAGCTTCAGGGCGCTTGTGTATTCTCGAAGATTGATCTGCGTTCGGGTTATCATCAGCTGAAGATTCGTCCTGAGGATATCCAGAAGACGGCATTCACCTGCAAGTATGGGCTATACGAGTATACGGTCATGTCCTTTGGCTTGACCAAGGCTCCTGCTTTCTTCATGCATCTGATGAACAAGGTTTTCATGGATTATCTGGACACCTTTGTGGTGATATTCATTGATGATATCCTGATATATTCCAAGTCAGAAGCAGAGCATGAGAAGCATCTGAGGCTTGTGTTGCAGAGGCTCAGAGAGCACAAGCTGTATGCCAAGCTCAGCAAGTGCGACTTCTGGATTGACGAGGTTCCATTCCTCGGTCATGTTATCTCCAAGGGAGGTATTGCTGTGGACCCCGGGAAGGTGAAGGATGTGCTTGATTGGGTGGTACCACAGACAGTGAAGGAAGTCCGCTCTTTTCTGGGCTTAGTAGGTTATTATCGGAGGTTCATTGAGAATTTCTCCAAGATTGTGAAGCCTTTGACTTCTTTGCTGGAGCAGGGTGTAGATTTCGCTTGGATGAAGAGGTTAACTACGGCGCCAGTCCTTACTCTGCCAGACCAGAGCAAGAGGTTCACAGTGTATTGTGATGCTTCGAGGGATGGTCTTGGTTGTGTCCTGATGCAGGAGGGCAGAGTTATCGCTTATGCCTCGTGGCAGTTGCGCCGGCACGAGCTGAATTATCCCACTCATGATCTGGAGCTAGCCGCAGTTGTGCATACTCTGAAGATATGGAGGCATTACTTGTTTGGGCAGAGGTGTGATATTTATACCGATCACAAGAGCCTCAAGTATATTTTCACTTAGAGTGAGGTGAACATGCGGCAGAGAAGATGGCTAGAGTTGGTCAAGGATTATGACCTGGAGATTCACTATCATCCGGGCAAGGCCAATGTTGTAGCAGATGCTCTGAGCAGGAAGAGCTACGTTAACATGGCCGTGGCTTTTCAGATGCCTCAGAAGTTATGCGAGGAGTTTGAGCAGTTGAGTCTGGGTTTCTTGCATCACACCTCGGGTACATCATTCGAGGCAGAACCCACTCTAGAGGTAGAGATCAGGCAGCATCAGAAAGAAGATAAGAAGCTGCAGGAGATCCGTGAATTGCTTAAGATTGGTAAAGCCCCTCATTTCAGAGAGGATGATCAGGGTACCTTGTGGTACAAGGGTCGGATATGTGTGTCGGATGTAGCGGATCTCAGGAAGTTGATTCTGAGTGAGGCTCATGATACGGCATATTCCATTCATCCAGGCAGCACGAAGATGTATTACGACCTAAAGGAACGATACTGGTGGTATGGAATGAAGCGGTCTGTTGCGGAGTATGTGGCTATCTGTGACACTTGCCAGCGTGTCAAGGCAGAGCATCAGAGGCCAGTAGGGTTATTGCAGTCGTTGAAGATTCCAGAGTGGAAATGGGAGGAGATCACTATGGACTTCATTGTGGGATTGCCTCGTACTCAGAAGGGGTACAACTCTATATGGGTAGTAGTGGATCGGTTAACGAAGGTTGCCCACTTCATTCCGGTGAACACTACTTACTCCGGCGCTAGACTCGCAGAGTTGTACATCTCCAGAATCGTCTGTCTGCATGGTGTTCCGAAGAAAATTATATCTGATCGAGGATCTCAGTTCACTTCACGGTTCTGGGAGCAGTTGCATGATTCGTTGGATACGAAGCTGCGTTTCAGCACTGCTTATCATCCTCAGACAGATGGGCAGACAGAAAGAACCAACCAAGTGTTGGAGGATATGCTTCGAGCCTGTGCTATTCAGTATGGTACCAGCTGGGATAAATGCCTGCCGTATGCAGAGTTTTCGTATAACAATAGTTATCAGGCCAGTCTGAAGAAATCTCCTTTCGAGGCTCTGTATGGCCGGAAATGCAGGACTCCGCTGTATTGGGATCAGATTGGCGAGAGACAGGTGTTTGGTCCGGATATTGTGGAAGAGGCAGAACAGTTGGTGCAGCAGGTGCGCAAGAATCTGAGGGTCGCACAGACTCGTCAGAAGAGCTACGCGGATGTTCATCGTCGAGATATGACCTTTGCAGTAGGTGATCATGTGTATCTGAAGGTCTCGCCGATGAGAGGAATCCGCAGGTTTAATGTAAGAGGGAAGCTAGCCCCTCGATACATTGGTCCGTTCAAGGTGTTGGAACGGAAAGGTGAGGTGGCATATCGTTTGGAGTTGCCTCCCAACCTCTCAGGAGTGCACGATGTGTTCCACGTGTCTCAGCTGAAGAAGTGCTTGAGGGTGCCAGAAGAGCAAGCACCGCTAGAAGGGTTGGATGTGCAGGAGGATCTGACCTACATCGAGCATCCGGTGAAAATTTTGGAGACATCTGAGAGAGTTACCAGAAATAAGAAGATCAAGATGTGCCGTGTTCAGTGGAGTCACCACACGGAGGACGAGGCTACCTGGGAGCGAGAAGATGAGCTAAGAAAGACATATCCCGATCTCTTTGCTAGCTAGCTTATTCAAATCTCGGGACGAGATTCCTGTAAGGGGGGTAGGTTTGTAACACCCTAAGGTAAATTTCCTTAAATTTTAATGAATTTATTTGGGCTTAAATAAAATTTCCAGGGTTTTCCCTAATTTATCTTGCATTTAAAGCAATTTGTAACACAAGAAAATAAAATTTAATATAAGATCAACTTGTTTGTGCATTCATGCTGGTGCATTTCTTTGGTTTGTTTGAGTAGATGGATTTGAATTCAAACCTCTTTTGAATTCAATTTGAGTTGGAATAGTTTGTAGAAGAGAAGAAAGAAAAAGGGGGAAAGGAAAGGAGAGCACCCACCAGCCCAAAACCTCTCTCTCTCCCCCTTTTCCCTGGCCCAAGCCCCCGAGGCCCAGCACCCCTTCCCTCTTCCTTTTCCCACGTGGGCCACTCCCGGCCCAGCTCCCTCAGCTCAGCGCAGCCAGCCCGAGCGCGCCTCCATTCCTCCTCTCCCGCTGACTGGTTGTCCCCACCTGGCAGCCCCCGTCCTCTTCCCCCTCCCCTTTCTTCCCCGGCGCAATGGCCCCCGAGATCTCCGGTGACCTCCTCTCCTCCGGGCCCGCACGCCAAGGGTGCTCCGCCTCCCTGCAAGTAGGATCCACAACCCTCTCTGCCTCCTACCCTCGCTGCTACAGCCGCCACCGAAGCCCTAGCGCCGCCGCCCGCTTGCTCCGCCGCCCGGCGCCCCCGTGGATCCACCGCTCTAGTGCCTTTCAGCTCCAATCAAGGGCTGCAGTAGCTCCACCTCGCCATCAGGAAGCTGTCCAGGGCTTCTGCATCACCCCCCGAGCCCTGCCCGCGCCGGAATTGGAACCGAAGCCGACGCCGGTGAGGCTCTCCGCCCCCGCAATTCTTCGTCGCCGGCGATCCCCGGACTTCCCTAATCTCCCTGGAACTTCCACAGGACCTTCACACGTCGATCCCCGGTGCCTAGGACCTTCAGCTAACCCTAGAGCCTCATACTCGTGTTATACTTGTTGGGTACAAGTTGTGTACTCACACTTGCCTCTTCCTCTCTTCTGTTCTCTTTGGGATATCTTCGACTATTGCTCAGTACCAGGCGACGTGGAGGACTACATCGGCGGACTCGACGATTTCTAGGCGTTGTCTCCCAGTTGACGTCCCTGTGGCGCCCTACTCTTCATGTATTTATTTTACGCTTCCGCATTCCTTGAACTGATTCTTGATTCAGTTGTAATAAAGACATTCCTTTTATAATTTATACGCTTTTATTCATGACATGTGTTGTGATATCTTGATAATCTGTTGTATATATGCGTGACTTGATCCTGGCGCATATATGATTGCGTGATTTATGTTCTTATAAATCGGGTGTGACACAAACCTAACACAACCCTCCACATTTTCTCATCGCGGGCTTGGGACCAGCAACGGCAGTGTTACATACAAACAAACAAGTACAATAAATAAGAAATAGTACACCAAACAATATAAACGGGACAAAACATCATTATAAAGCTACTGTATACGTCGCAAGGGTCGCGTGAGCACGAGAATCGATGAAAACGGAGTTAAAACGGAGAAGTTATGCCTAAAACTAGAAGGGCTCTGAACAAAGAAACCAAGGGCTAGAATATAATTAAACCATAGATCTAGGGTTTAGATTGCAAAATAGAGGGGCTAGGGATGATGGGTTCTATTTTAGAAAAGGATAGGGGCCTAAACATAATAAAAAGGATCTATTCGTGAATACTTTTGAACTGCCATGGACTGCGGGTTGATTCCTATATAACTTAGGGGCTAAAGTGCATAATAGCCTAGGTTTGACTGGTATCTAGTTTACTTGACTCGGGTTAGATCTAGATCTAACCCGTTGCATCGGGATCCAACGGCATGGGCGGCTGACAGCGCGGGGCGGCGGCGCTGGGTGCCGGCGGCGAGGGGAAGTGGCGGCGGGCGGCGGCGGCTTGCGGGATAAACACGTAAACGTGTTTTCGGCCATGGCTTAGGCTCGGGTTTTGTCTGGGAGGAAGAGAGCGAGGAGGGGAAGACATCTAGGGACTTGAGAAGGGGCGACGGTGGCCGGAGATGGCGGCCGGCATCGAGTTACGGCTCGGGGCGATGACAAGCAATTGGGTGCACGGGAAAGCAAGGAAAACGGGGGATAACCGGCTCGCGACGATCCTTACCCCACGGCAGAGCTTCTGCGGCGGCAAAAGAGCGGTGGAGTGGCAAGAGCGACAGCGACCGAAGTATGGAGGCGGCGGTGGCGAAAAAAAAAGCTCGTGCGGCTAGGGTTTTTGAGCGAAGGCAGCGGCTGTAGCTTGGGGAAAACCCTAGGGCACAAGACGGTGGATTTATAGGGTGGCTGCAAGAGTCTTGGCATGCGGGCCTGAGGTCCACGTGGCCCGGGACGGCGCCGGATGCTGGCCAGACTCGGACTCGAGTCCGAGCCTGGCTCAGGGAAGAAGACGGCCACGACAGGTGGGGCCTGTCTGTCAGCGAGCGAAGGGGGAGGGGGAAAGGAAGCAGGCCGCGCGGGCGGATTGGCCCGGGGGAAGGAAACTAGGCCGCGCGGAGGAAGAAAGAAAAGAAGAGCTGGGCTGCTGGACTGGGCCACGCGGTGGAGAGAAAAAGACCAGTTGGGCTAGGCCGTGCGAGAGGAAAGAAGAAAAAAGAAAGGCCAGGTTGGGCCGGGCCGCAATGAGTAAAAAGAGAGGAAAAAGAAAAACAGGGAGTGGGCCGGGCCCAATTAGAAAAAGAGGGAGAAAAAGAATTGCATTCAAATGCATTTGAATTTAAATTTGAAATTTAAATTCAAATGGAAGGCAAATAATAAAACAATGCAATGCGGCATGAAATGCACAAAACCTATAGTTCCTTATATTCAGCCTATAACTCGTCCTCTCGTTCCCAAGTTGCCTCATCCTCTGCGTGGTGACTCCACTGAACCTTACACATCTGTATCCTCTTGCTCTGGGTGATTCTCTCCAATGTGTCCAGGATTTTGACCGGGTGCTCCGTGTAAGTCAAATCATCCTATACATTCAACTCCTTTAGTGGCAACTATTCCTCTAATACTCTCGAACACTTCTTCAACTGTGATATGTGGAACACGTCGTGCACATCTGACAATCGTGCAGGTAGCTCTAGCTTGTAAGCTACCTGGCCTTTCCGTTCCAAGATCTTGAACGGGTCAATGTAACGAGGTGACAACTTCCCTTCGACCTTGAATCTGCGCAAACTTCTGATAGGTGATACTTTCAGATACACAGAGTCTCCTTCTTCAAAAGTTAACTCCCGTTGTTGAGTATCTGCGTAACTCTTCTGCCTTGACTAAGCCACTTTCAGATTCTCACGGACAACCTGTACCTATATTTCGGCCTCTTTAATGATCTCAGGACCGAACAACTGACTTTCACCTGTCTCACTCTAATACAACAGAGTTATGCACTTTCTGCCATACAATGCCTCAAACAGTGCCATCTTCAAACTGGCCTGATAACTGTTGTTGTAAGAGAACTCTGCAAATGGCAAACTCTTATCCCAACTGCCTCCATGTTTTAGGGCACAAGCCCTAAGCATATCCTCTAATATCTGGTTTGTCCTTTCTATCTGCCCAGCAGTTTGCGGATGATAAGCGAAGCTGAAATTCAACTTCGTGTCCATCGACTCATGCAACTTCTGCCAAAACCGAGATGTGAACTGAATACCTCTGTGTGACACTATCTTCTTAGGTACCCCATGCAAGCACATAATTCAGGAGATATATAACTCTGCTAATCGTGCCCCTGTGTAGGTAGTCTTCACCAGTATGAAGTGAGCTACTTTTGTCAAACGATCCACTATGACCCATATGGAATCATAACCATCTCGTGTGCGTGGCAACCCCATGATGAAATCCATACCAATACCAATTTCTTCCCATTTCCATTCTGGCACCTTCAATGGCTGTAACAAACTGGCTGGTCTCTGATGTTCTAACTTGACCCTCTGACACACATTGCATAGTGCCACATGAGCTGCAACATCACGCTTCATGCCATACCATCAATATCTCTCCTTCAGATCCTGATACATCTTGGTACTACCCGGATGGATAGAATAAGCTGAGTGATGAGCTTCCTGCAAAATTTTCTCACAAAGATGATCCACATCGGGCACACATATCCTCTTTCGGAACCACACAGTTCCATGTTCATCTTCTGTGAAGTCAGGTGCCTTGCCTACTTCTATCATCTCCTTTATCTCCTGAATCTTAGGATCCTCAAGCTGACCCTTTCATATCTCTTGCTCGAGAGTCGACTCTACTTCCATAGTGATTCCTTCCGTATGAGCAATGAACCCAAGATTGAGTTGTTCAAACTCTTTATATAACTCCGAGGCATCCAGCTAACCATTGTCGCGTTCACACAACTCTTGCGACTCAAGGCATCGGCAACCACATTTGCCTTCCCTGGATGATTGTGTATCTCCATGTCATAATCCTTTATGAGCTCTAACCATCTTCGCTGTCTTAGGTTGAGGTCATTCTGAGTGAAAATGTACTTCAGACTCTTGTGATTAGTGTATATCTGACATCTGTGACCCACCAAATAGTGCCTCCATTTCTTCAGAGCATGTACCACCGCTGCTAACTTCAGGATAGTTCTGCTCATGTTTCCTCAACTGACGGGACGCATATGCACTCACGTGTCCCTCTTGCATCAATACACAACCAAGACCTTGTTTAGAAGCATCACGGTAGATGTCGAAACTCTTGTGAATATCAGGCATAGCCAATACTGGTGTGGTAGTCAACCTTTTCCTCAACTCATCAAAGCTGTTCTAACATGCCTCTGACCATATAAACTTCTTGTCTTTCTCCAGTAGTGATGTAAGGGGTTTCACTATCTTAGAGAAGCCTTCTATAAATCTCCTGTAATATCCCGCGAGTCCTAGGTAACTTCGGATCTCCGACACTATGGTTGGCGGTTCCCAATTCAACACATCTCTGACCTTCCCTAGATCCACTGCAATACCTCTACCTGTGATAACATGACCAAGAAATGAGACCTCTTTCAACCAGAATTCACATTTGCTAAACTTGGCATACAACTGATTATCTCTGAGTTTTTGCAGAATAAGTCTCAAATGTTCCTCGTGTTCCTTCTCATTCCTGGAATATACCAAAATATCATCGATGAACACCACCGTGAACTTGTCAAGATACTCCATGAACACTTTATTCATCAGATACATGAAGTAAGCTGGAGTATTAGTCAACCCAAATGACATTACTGTGTATTCATAAAGCCCGTATCTGGTAGTGAAAGCTATCTTGGCAATATCTGAGGATCGTATCCTTAGCTGATGATATCCAGACCTCAAGTCAATCTTGTAGAATACTCTGGCTCCCTTCAACTGATCAAACACAGGTCTTCTATACGAGGTAGCGGATACTTGTTCTTGATGGTAACCTCATTCAAAGTTCTATAATCAACACACATCCTCTGTGTACCATCTTTGTTTTCAACGAACATCACGGGGGCTCCCCAAGGTGAAGAACTAGGATGAATGTACTGCTTATCTTACAATTCTTTTAGCTATTTCTTAAGTTCTTCTAGTTCACCAACTGACATTCTATATGGCCTCTTAGCAATAAGTGAAGTACCAGGTAAAAGATCTATCAGGAATTCAATGTCGCGTTCAGGTGGCATACCCGGCAATTCATCGGGGAAGACATCCAGGTACTCAAAGATAACTTAGATATCCTCAATCGAATCTGTCTTCAACTGATTCACTGCACAGTCTGCTACTGATAGAAGTGTTGCAATGAACTCAAACCGTTCACCTTCTGAGCTAATGAGAATCACAGATCGCTTGGAACAGTGAATGACTGCGTTGTACTTTGTCAACCATCCCATTCCGAGAATGATATCAATACCACTGGACTGCAAAACTTTTGGGTTTGCACAGAATTCCCTTCCCATAATCTGTATTTCACCCTAAGACACTGATACACAGCCCTCATATTTCCCCCTGGTGAATTCACTAGCATGGAACTAGGCATGGTGCATAGGGGAATGGAGTTAGAGATGGCAACGGGCACGCGCCCGCTTAGTATTGCTTGCCCATACCCGTGCCTGTCAGAATAAAATACACCCGCTAAGAAACCCATACCCGCTGCCGGGTACAGATTATGTCCCAAACCCGTACCCGCACGCGTGGCAGGTACCCGCGGGCTGCCCGTGCCCGACAATCTGTTAAGTACTCAACCACTCAGATGTATCAGCCAATAGACACATACATAAAATTGAGGCAATAATATATGATAAACATCAACCATAAGACTGATAGAGTGTTTCACAAATCATAACACCACTGATCACATCAGACTTCACAAGTTCACAGCTAGATTAATATCCAGTTACTGTCCACCATCCCTAGCATGGCACCACTAGTTCACTATGTTAGACATCAAAGTTCCAAAACAAAGTTATTGGGCCATAATAAAATGAGTATATGATCTGCATTCTTTATATTATGTCAGGTTTAAAAAACTCATGGGTTTGCGGGTTCGGGTGCTACGATCCCATACTCGTGCCCGCGTACCCGCTAGGTACAGATTATCACTGTCACACCCGATTTATAAGAACATAAATCGAGCAATCATATATGCGCCAGGATCAAGTCTCGCATATATACAACAGAATCATCAAGATATCACAACACGTATCTCGAAATAAAAGCGTATAAATTATAAATGAATATCTTTATTACAACTGAATCAAGAACCAGTTCAAGGGATGCGGATGCGTAAAATAAATACATGAAGAATAGGGCACCACAGGGACGTCGGCTGGGAGACAACGCCTAGAAATCATCGAGTCCGCTGATGTAGTCCTCCACGTCGCCTGGTACTAAGCAGCAGTCGAAGATATCCCAGAGAGGACAGAAGAGTAGAGAAGGCAAGTGTGAGTACACAACTTGTACTCAACAAGTATAACACGAATTATGAGGCTCTAGGGTTAGCTGACTCAACTGCATTAGCTTTTAATCTTGGCAAATTTTATTAAAGCTAATTACTACAAGTGGATGAATTATCATAACCCAAGTTACATGATAATTAATCAAGGTTAAGCATAAGACTACTGAAAACCAAGCCAAACCACCAAAGTACAGGCCCACTAATCAGACGGAGGATCTGGGCCGCTCATGACTGTGAGCACAGCTGATATATCAGTTTTACACTCTCGAGAGGTTGCACAACTTTACCCACAAGTCGTGAGCTACGCTAGTTGTTCATCACACTTCCTTAGGTGAGATGACTAGCAAGCGCACTACGAGACCGTTACAAAGGACCACGTTAGTAAGGTGTAACCGCTAAGGTTTCTGGATCGGCGACGATGGGGCCCACCTCACGGGGGTACAAGCACACAGCACAGACCAAGCCGGAGGAGCAGGGACCATTGAAGCTTACCACCCCTCTTGCCCACGCAGGTAAGTTAACCAAAATGACCTAATTAGTAAGTCAAGACCGTCCCATTCCAGTCTTGTGGTTGCGCGGTTGTCGCAGGTTGTCGCTCTATGAACCGGTCCTTATGGAGAGTGGCCAACCAAGCACTAAGCACCGTGCTGGCCCCCTAAACCATGTTTCTAACAAAAATATATTTTAAGGAGACGTGAGCCACTCAAGCACACAGCACAGAGAGCCACTCTCAGATTTAAGTTGCATATAATCATTAATCAAATTTAATTAAAAAGGACCGAGGTATGTGAGAGCGCAGCACCTAGCACAACTAACCCAAATGCAACCCAAGGTGTATATATAAAGGATAAGGTGGCTAGGAAGTCCTTATAGGCATACAGAATTAAAATGCAATATGAAATTGTATTTAAACAGTGATAGGATATTCATGTTATACTTGCCTTTCTCAAAGTTCTCCTGCTGCTGCTCAAACTGCTCTGCAGAGAGGGGCTCCTAGTACTCATCCAAAGGCTCAGCATCTACTCACGATCGCAACACCAAAACATGGTCCAGCGCATACACATACATACAAACAAAGAAAAAAGATAAGAAACAGTACAACATTACATAAAAATAGCACACAAAACTAAGATAGAACGGTTCTACGCGTTACAACGATCGCGTGAGCGCAAAAACCAACTAAAACAGAGCTAAGACAAGAAATCTAGGGCTAAAACAAGGTCCAGGGGCCTTTCTGTAAGAAAACAGGAAAACCAAGGGTTTCTGTGCGAAAACCGAGGGCCTAAAAATAATTAAAGGCTAGATCTGGGGTCTAACCCGCAAAAACACTGGGGGTGGACTGCGGGTTCTATTTCTGAAGAACTCAGGAGCCTAAACGAATAAAATAGGACCTCACTGCAATTACTTTTGAACTAGAGATGGACTGCGGGTTGGTTTTCAAAAAGCGCAGGGGCTCTTTAGCAAAACTGGCAGGCCGAACCGGTATCTTCGGGTCTGGACGCTCGGATCTCGATCCTACGGCTCACAACAAAGAAGGTCGCGATCTAATCTCATCCGCCCGTCCTGAGATCTCACGGCTCGGGGTCAAAGGGCGTACGGGACGGCGGAGGGGTCACCGGAGCTCCCCTCCCATGGCGGCGTCTCGCCGGCGCTGGCCAAACTTGGCCCTCCGGGCTGGAATTCGAGCGGGAAAAAGGTCAGGGAGGCGCGGCTCAGCATGAGTAACCCACCTAGGGTTACAGCAGGGCTCGTCGGGGCTCTGTGTGGCAAGTCCACGGGCGACAGAGGCAACAGGGTGCCGGTGGTCGTCGCTCCGGCTATAGGGGTGGCTACGGCCTGTGGGAACTAGCGCAACAGGACCAGGAGGAATGTGTGGTGCTCACCGAGGCGAGAATTGGCCGGAGGCGTGGCGGAGGGCGATCGTCGACGACGGCGGGCGGCGGGGACGGTCGGTGTTCGTGGACAGGCTGCAGCAGCGGTGGCCGGGATCCTTGGCTTGCGTAGATTGGCTCCGGGAACTCCTGCGGAGGCGACCAGAGGGTTAAGGGGGCCCGCGGTCCGCCGGCGGCAAGCAATTGCGGCGGCGGCCGTGCTCACCTGTGGCGGCCTTCGGGAGAAATTCAGGCCCAAGAACAGGCTGGAGTCGCGGGTGAAAGGCGCTGGAGTTCCTGGGTGATGAGGCGACGCTGATGTGGGAGCTCTCGCGGGCCGGGGCGCGATGGAGCGGCGTGCCCACGGTGGTGCAGAGGAGGTGCTGCAGCGGAGCAACGTGGAGGGGGGTCCTAGGGTTTGGGAGCGCCGCCAAGGATAGGGATAGGAACGCAGGGGGGTTCAGGGGTCCTACTTATGGGGCGGCAGAACCCTCGGCGTGCGGGCCCAGCGTGGAAAGATCGCCGGAGATCTCGGGCTCAGGCGTGGCCGGTGGTGCGAGGGGGAGAAGAAAGGAGAGGGGGAGGGAACGCTGCCACGTGGGGCCGAGGAAACAGAGAGAGAGAGAGAGAGAAAGGAGCGCGGGCTGGGCTGAACGCTGGAGAGGTTGAGGTGGGCTGGCGGCTAGGCCAAGCATGGCCCATGCGGGGGAAAAGGGGAAGAGGGGAGTGGGCTGCTGGGGAGAGGGCCGGCCCAAGGGGTTTGGTCTGACTTCTTTTCTTCTTCTTTTCCTTTTCTTTTCCCACACCTAAAATATTCAAACAATTCTATTTGAATTCAAATAAATTCGAATTCAAACCCTATAAACTCAACAAAAGGAAAACAATGCTCCAGCATGAATGCACAAACATGTCGACCTTATAATAAATTTTATTTTCTTGTGTTATAAAATTACTTTTAAATGCAGGACAAATTAGAGAAAGCCCGGGAAATTTTATTTGAGCCAAAATAAATTCATTAAAATTTGGGAAAATTACATTAGGGTGTTACAAACCTACCCCCCTTACAGGAATCTCGTCCCGAGATTCTTATAGGCTAGCTAGCAAAAAGATCGGGATACGTCTTCCTCAGCTCATCTTCGCGCTCCCAAGTAGCCTCGTCCTCCGTGTGGTGACTCCACTGAAGACGGCACATCTTGATTTTCTTGTTCCTGGTAACTCTCTCGGACGTCTCCAGAATCTTCACCGGATGCTCGGTGTAGGTCAGATCCTCCTGCACTTCTAACCCTTCTAGCGGTGCTTGTTCTTCTGGCACCCTCAAGCACTTCTTCAGCTGAGACACGTGGAACATGTCGTGCACTCCTGAGTGATTGGGAGGTAACTCCAAGCGGTATGCTACCTCACCTTTCCGTTCCAGCACCTTGAACGGACCAATGTATCGAGGGGCTAGCTTCCCTTTCACATTAAACCTGCGGATTCCCCTCATCGGCGAGACCTTCAAGTACACATGATCACCTACTGCAAAGGTCAGATCTCGATGACGAACATCCGCATAGCTCTTCTGACGAGTCTGTGCGACCCTCAGGTTCTCTCGCACCTGCTGTACCAGCTGTTCTGCCTCCTCAACAATGTCTGGACCAAACACCTGCCTCTCGCCAATCTGATCCCAATACAGCGGAGTCCTGCACTTCCGACCATACAGGGCCTCGAAAGGAGATTTCTTCAGACTAGCTTGATAGCTGTTGTTGTACGAAAACTCTACATATGGCATGCATTTATCCCAGCTGGTACCATACTGAATAGCGCAGGCTCGAAGCATATCTTCCAACACTTGGTTGGTTCTCTCTGTCTGCCCATCTGTCTGGGGACGATAAGCGGTACTGAAGCGCAGCTTCGTATTCAACGAATCATGCAACTGCTCCGAGAACCATGAAGTGAACTGAGATCCTCGGTCAGATATGATCTTCTTCGGAACACCATGCAGACAAACGATCCTAGAGATGTAAAACTCTGCGAGTCTAGCACCGGAGTAAGTAGTGTTCACCGGAATGAAGTGGGCAACCTTTGTGAACTGATCCACCACTACCCATATGGAGTTGTACCCTTTCTGAGTACGAGGCATTCCCATAATGAAGTCCATAGTGATCTCCTCCCATTTCCACTCTGGAATCTTCAATGGCTGTAATAGACCTGCTGGCCTCTGATGCTCTACCTTGACACGCTGACAAGTGTCACAGATAGCCACGTACTCCGCAACTGAACGCTTCATTCCATACCACCAGAATCATTCCTTGAGGTCATAATACATCTTCGTGCCGCTTGGATGAATGGAATATGCCGTATCATGAGCCTCACTCAAGATCAGCTTCCTGAGATCCGCTAAATCCAGCACACATATCCAACCCTTGTACCACAAGGTACCCTGATCATCCTCTCTGAAATAAGGTGCCTTGCCAACCTTGAGCAATTCACGGATCTCCTGCAGCTTCTTATCTTCTTTCTGATGCTGCCGGATCTCTGCCTCTAGAGTGGGTTCTGCCTCGAATGATGCACTCGAGGTGTGATGCAAGAAACCCAGGCTCAACTGCTCAAACTCTTCGCATAACTCACATAACATGGCGCGATGGAGCGGCGTGCCCACGGTGGTGCAGAGGAGGTGCTGTGGCGGAGCAACGTGGAGGGGGGTCCTAGGGTTTGGGAGCGCCGCCAAGGATAGGGATAGGAACGCAGGGGGGTTCAGGGGTCCTACTTATGGGGCGGCAGAACCCTCGGCGTGCGGGCCCAGCGTGGAGAGATCGCCGGAGATCTCGGGCTCAGGCGCGGCCGGTGGTGCGAGGGGGAGAAGAAAGGAGAGGGGGAGGGAACGCTGCCAGGTGGGGCCGAGAAAACAGAGAGAGAGAGAAAGGAGTGCGGGCTGGGCTGAGCACTGGAGAGGTGGAGGTGGGCTGAGCGTGGCCCACGCGGGGGAAAAGGGGAAGAGGGGAGTGGGCTGCTGGGGAGAGGGCCGGCCCAAGGGGTTTGGTCTGACTTCTTTTCTTCTTCTTTTCCTTTTCTTTTCCCACACCTAAACTATTCAAACAATTCTATTTGAATTCAAATAAATTCGAATTCAAACCCTATAAACTCAACACAAGGAAAACAAAGCTCCAGCATGAATGCACAAACATGTCGACCTTATAATAAATTTTATTTTTTTGTGTTATAAAATTACTTTTAAATGCAGGAAAATTAGAGAAAGCCCGGAAAATTTTATTTGAGCCAAAATAAATTCATTAAAATTTGGGAAAATTATATTAGGGTGTTACAATCACCCATTAAGAAACCCACGGGTATAGATATTAGCCCATACCCGCATCCTAATAGAGTAAAAACCCGCCGGGTTTTGGGTACCGGGTACCCATTGCCATCACTAAATGGAGTACTTAGACACATACTCTGCAGAAATGAAAGTATGCGATGCTCCAGAATCAAATAAAACCGATGCAGGGGCTGAGTTGACAAGGAACATACCGAACACAACGTCCTGAGCCTCCTGAGCGGTCTCCGCGGCCACATGATTCACATGCCCGCCGATGAAGTTCTGCTGCTCTTGTTGTTCTGTGGCGTCATGTTGTTATTTCTGGGCTATTGCTGCTGCTGAGTCTGCCTTTGTCCACTGTTGTTGAACTGGCCTGGAGTGTTCTAGGCATTTCCCTTGGGACAATGATTAGCATAGTGTCCCGTTTCACCACATCGGAAGCACGTGTTACCACCAGTGGAAACAAGGGTATTTTTTCTCACAGGTGTTCCCGTAGGGGTGTTCTGGTGATTCTACGAAAAGTTGGGACACTGCACCATT
Organism: Panicum hallii; assembly: GCF_002211085.1. NCBI lineage: Eukaryota > Viridiplantae > Streptophyta > Magnoliopsida > Poales > Poaceae > Panicum > Panicum hallii. The sequence goes on along the minus strand of NC_038050.1, from coordinate 45,693,936 downwards.
TGACTGGCACGCTGAGCTTACTGCTGCTGGTTCTATTTGATTGGGCGTTGGTGCTGATTCTACCCATAGTTGACACCCGATCCTCCACCGCGAAAAGGTGTTCCCTACGGGGGCGCGAAACGAGGGTGTGAGTTGTTGCTGAACTGCCCTGATGACTCAAACTTTCTCTTCTGCTCACCCATCTCCTTGCGAGCATGCTCCACCAAGATGGCATTGTCCACCATCTTCTGGAAGTTCTCAAAAGTGAGCACCATCAGCTGATACTTGATAGGACCAATTAGACCATCCCTGAAGTGATCTTGCTTCTCTGCATCATCTGCTACATCTGCGGGAGCGTAGCGAGACAACTAGATGAACTTGTCCCGATACTCACTCACAGACATTGATCCCTGTTTCAGCGCAACTCTTGCTTCTTGAGCTTCATCAGACCTTTGGGTATGTGTTGCTCCCTGAAGTTGTTCCTGAACTCCTGCCAGGTGACGGTGTTGGGGGTGTCATGAGCTGCGGTGTAAGCATCCCACTAATCTGCATCGGTTCCTTCCAATCTGCCCGAAGCATAAAGGATCTTCTCCCTATCAGTACATTGGATGATGTTTAGCATCTTCTCCACCATCTTGATCCAGTCATCGGCTTGTAGAGGATCAGGTGAGTGTGAAAATGAGGGAGGTTTGTGGCTCATGAACTCCCTGTGCGTGTCTCTAGCTAGCGGTGGTGGAGCTTGGTTCATCTGAGCCTACATATTGGCGATAGTGTTCGCCATGTTGGTAAGAAGGTGAGTTTGGGTGGCGAGAAACTGCTCCATCCCTGTAGGTGGCGCCTGGTGCTATTGACTCTGCTGAGGATCGGGGTTGGTATTGTTGCTTATTTCTTGTCATGGCACTGCAAGTTGATCAACTCCTGACCCGGACCTGGTGTTCACCATCTGATCGGTTAGAAAAATGAGACTCATAAAATTTATCATGGAAAAAGGGTAGGAGCAAGGATAAGATAAAGATAGTAAATAAAATAGACAACCCCAAACTTTACTAAACTATCTTTCTTTATTATAAACTTGATATGATTATGGTCATCACTCCATAATTTATTGCAATCAATACAAAGATCCAAATCAATTTGTTCTCACAAAACCAAGCACACAAGCACATTAACTAAATTAAACAAACTATAAAGACCGTTCGAACTAGCGATTACATAAAGACTCTTAAAGACACTCCTAACTTAACTTCTAGACATATCATCTCTAACGATAGCGGGTGCGGTAGCCGGGCTCTCTGTAGTAAACGCGCTTGCGAGGAGGTTACTCTGGTAGGTACTCAATGGACTCATCGCTGTCGTACTCCAGGGGTAACTCCGGATCTCCCCTCAGTTGAGCTTCCAGGATTGCCTTCTCCCTGATCGTCTTCCTCAACATCCTCTTGACCTCCTGGATCTCTGCTCTAGCGGCATCCAAGTTTGTGCTGAGAGCGGCGACCAACTCCTGCGTGGTGTCCATGAGCAAGCTTCCTTTCCCAAGGGGCGGGGTAGGAATCTGTGCACTAGTGGTACCCTTCATGCGCCGTGGGAACTGCTGAAACTCAGTGCCCTGAAGTTCATCCCGGTAAGCATGGCAGAGATAGTAGAGCACTCTCCTGGCAGCTTCACTAGTCCCTGCGTCCAAAGTCCTCCTGGGCACGTCATCGAAGTGCTTGTAGTACTCCATCCGGCTGCTATACCTCTCATCCGGAACACTGATCACCACTGCCACTAACCACTCCTCCTCCTGCTGAGCATTCTTGTACAAGCAAGCTTCATAACGTGGCATCAGTGGAAAGCTGATTCTCTGCATGGTCCTCCAGAGAAGTGCTGGGAATGGACCTTCAGCAAAGTCTAGGCGATGTATCTGCTTCTCGTAGTGGGGCTCAGGTAGCGGTGGATCTACTGCAACGGTTAGCTCTGGATCATCATCTGGGTCCTTGTCACCACCATCAGGTGCAGCTGGGTCATCGTCACCATCTTCAGCATTATCTCTTCCTGCGGTACCTGAATTGGCACTTCTCCTGCAGCATCCTCATTGCTGTCACTTGTGGCGTCAGGGTGGTCCTTAGGCAGCTACATGGGCTCCTCCTCAGTGTCAGTGTCCACCCAGCCTCCTTCATGGTAGCTGTAGTAGTCATCATCGTCATCTTCGACTATCACGAACTTGGGCTCCAGCTGCTCGGGCTCCTCCTGGTCGGGCACTTCCTGAGGATGATGGATCGGATGGGGCGGTCCACGAGTGCTCTTGCGGGCGGTCTGTCTGGTTCTGGAAAAAGTGAGGACAGCGCAAGATAGAGTATATTTAGAAAATGCTATAGGTGACCTTAAAGTAAGAATGAGTTTGAAAAACACCAACACACTTGAGAGGCAAGCATGAAGTCAAGGATGAGATAACAGTGATATAATCAAGAAATAAGCAGTTTTCAAAAGCAAGCAAGCAGAAGCTAGGTTACTAAGCAAGATAAGTCTTAAAATTCGACCATTACTAACTAGGCTAACGTCCTACAGTCAATACTACTCTGATACCACTTCTGTCACATCCAGTTTTGAAAAGGAAACCGAATGCATCTCATATGTGCGCCAGGATCAAGTTTCACGCATATGATAGACTACACAAGTGCATATCCGAAACAATGCAATAACGAAAGAGAGTATCATAGTACTTTATTACATGATCGACAGTCTTAATCTTAAACGAGTAAATAAATGTTTATAACAAGCAACGGACTTCAACATCACAGGCAGATGACTGGGAGACATACGCCTAGTACTCTTCAAAATCTTCAAGGAACTCGAGACAATTATCTTGTTCTGAGCAGCATTGGTTTTAATAAAGCAAGCGTGAGTACACTTATGGCTGGTACTCAGCAAGTGGAGTAAACTATATGACATGCAAGGCCAAAATCAAGGAAAAACTGACATGATTGACTGCGATAAGCATTTTCAATTGATCAAGTTTTATTTCACAAGCATTAACTAAGTGTAAGTGTATACCAACCCTTAAATAAATAAAAGATATAAAATAACAATAATAAATAAATAAAGAACATCAATTTAGACCATTTTCAAGTTTAATTATCATGTGAGGGTCCAAGCCGCTCTTAACCGTGAGCATGACTGATATATCTATTTTCACTCTGTAGAGGTTGTACGCTTTACCCACAATTCGTGTTTCCCTTGATGCCTGGATTTGCAAGGCCCTTAAACACTTCCGAGGTGAGTGGCAGGGATTCACTACGAGGCCTTTACAAAGATTCCCTAACTTGAAACGGTCCGCTAAGATTTCAGGCCGCAGTGGTCATAACCCTCCCTAATGCGGAAGACGCCTTACCCAGGATCATATCTACACCTCAAGAGGACCGAGCTATACCCTATCAACGCACTCCCCTCTTGCCCTTTCAGTAAGACCATTACAAGCTAAAGTTTCTAATTAATTAGCCAAGACCAGAGACATATAGTATTGTGGTTGCACTGTTTTTCTGGATGGTTCTCCATGTTCCAATCAATGCAATGATCGTAGTTATCACCATAAAAGTATTCCAGAACATGAGTAAACCAGTGTAGCATGATTTTTAGGTTATCCAACCAAAGTCTAGTAAAAGCAACTAGCGTAGCTACAACATAAATATAACAACCCAGATTTAGTCAAGGAAGTTCAAAAGAAACTAGGAATATCCTTAGTTTGGGATCCATTATATTCGAGACACATGCATGCATATAAAGTAAATGTGCGTATTTATAAAGTTATTGGGACTGGAGTATGATCAAGGACCACTTGTCTTTGTCAAAGAACTACTGCTGCTCGGGAACATTTTCAAAGCTCTGCTCTTGCGGACCCTCGAACTGCGCACCGTCTATCGTAACACACAAGTACATACAAACAAATAAATACAATAAATAAGAAACAATACACCAAACAATATAAATGGGAAAAACATCATTATAAAAGCTACTGTATATGTCGCAAGGGTCGCGTGAGCGCGAGAATCGATGAAAACAGAGTTAAAACGGAGAAGTTATGGCTAAAACATGATTCCAGGGGCTTATTTGTAGAAGATTTGAAGCTAGAAGGGCTCTGAACAAAGAAACCGAGGGTTAGAACATAATTAAACCTTAGATCTAGGCTTTAGATTGCAAAACAGTGGGGCTAGGGACGGCGGGTTCTATTTTAGAAAAGGACAGGGGCCTAAACAGAATAAAAAGGATCTATTCGTGAATACTTTTGAACTGCCATGGACTGCAGGTTGATTCCTATATAACTCAAGGGCTAAAGTGCAAAATAGCCTAGGTTTGACCGGTATCTGGTTTACTTGACTTGGGTTAGATCTAATCTAACCCATTGGATCGGGATCCAATGGCTGGGGGCGGCTGACGGCGCGGGGCGGCGGCGGTGGTCGCCGGCGGCGAGGGGAAGCGGCGGCAGGCAGCGGCGGCTCGCCAGATGAATGCATAAATGCGTTTTTGGCCGTGGCTTAGGCTCGAGTTTGGCCTGGGAGCAAGAGAGAGAGGAGGGGAACACATGTAGGGACTTGAGAAGGGGCGACGATTGCCGGAGACGGCGGACGGCGGTGAGGTACGGCTCGGGGCAACAACGAGCAATTGGGCGCACGGGAAAGCGAGGAAAATGGGGGATAACTAGCTAGCGATGATCCTTATGCCACGACAGAGCTTCTGCGGTGGCTGGCGGTGGCAAAAGAGCGTCAGAGCGGTGAGAGCGACGGTGACCAAAGCATGGAGGCGGCGGTGGCGGAAAAAAAGCTCCTTCGGCTAGGGTTTTTGAGAGAAGGATGCAGCTTGGGGAAAACCCTAGGGCACAAGGCGGCGGATTTATAGGGCGGCCACGAGGGTCTTGGCGTGAGGGCCCGAGGTCCACGCGGCGCAGGACGGCGCCGGGTGCCGGCTGGACTCGGATAGGTGGGGCCCATCTGTCAGGGAATGAAGGGGGAGGGGGAAGGAAGCAGGCCGCGCGGGCGGACTGAGCTGGGGAAGGAAACTAGGACGCATGGAGGGAGAAGGAAAGGAAGAGCTGGGCTGCTGGATGGGGCCGCACGGAGGAAGAAGGACAGGAAGAGCTGGGCTAGGCCGTGCGGGAGGAAAGACGGAAAAAGAAAGGCCAGGTTGGGCCGGGCCGCAAGGAGGAAAAAGAGAGGAAAATAAAAAAAGAGGGAGTGGGCCGGGCCCAATTAGAAAAAGAGGGAGAAAAAGAATTGCATTCAAATTTTAATTTAAATGGAAGGCAAACAATAAAACAATGCAATGCGGCATGAAATACACAAAACCTATAGTTTCTTATATTTCTTTTTATGGTTAAGTAAATTACTATTAATTCATAGTAAATGCTCTAAAATCAAAATGATGGAATAAAAACCTTATGGATACTAAAAGAAATCTAGCAAAATTTATTTAGGTTTCTAATTTGAAAACTAGGGTGTTACATCAACCGATCCGATATGAAATACCTAAGAATTGATGAAAGAATCAGCAATCAAAATATCCATAACATAAACAGTAAGGATACCTGATTTGGAAGTACTCTTACTTCCACGGTTCTTCAAAAAAACCCTGAGAACAATTCTCAGGTTATGGATCCAATCCATATAGTTAGTCCCATTCAAATTATCCTTCTCAAGGATTGAACACAAAGTAAAAGATGTGGTGGTGCTAGGTGCCATTGATCTACAACAAAATAATAATACAAAAAATACTAAGACAAGCGTATCCATGATAGAGTAAATCACATTAAACATTTAACAGAATCTACTCCCACTAAAATCAATATCCCTCCATTGAAAGTTAGTGATTCAAGACCCACAACTATCAAGTCGACTAGTGAGCTTTAGCATCACCGCTAGAAGACAGGTAGATCAGTAAGCAACTCTTTGCTAATCATATCACATATGACTCTTGTTGTTGGGTGACATCTCTATGTCTCGGCTCCCAACCTTTATGCCCCAAGGTCCTTAACCGTTAAGATGACCTTGTTTAAGATTACCAACCCTTTATGCGTGTAAGTATCCGATACAACTCATCAAGTCAAGGAAAACTAGTGGCACCCTAATTTCAAAGACCCACCACTATTTGTACAAGACACACGATGGAGCAAGGTTTAGTTGGTGGGGCATTTAAACTTAAACATTGTAAGGGATCGATCGGTCTACTTCTACCGTATGCAGAAAACACAATATCGCAAGTAGAAGTAAAATGATAAGAACGGCAAACACATAGTTGTGAATTAGTATGGCCCATATTCACATGGTGATCTCCATCCCATTTAATCTATCCACCAAGGTGATCTCCACCTCCATGTTCCATGTGTGCCATCCTCCAGGTGATGAGTCCACGAAGAACTATAACTACCGAAATCTAGTTACATTGTCCGGTTGGATCATCACAGGTTGGCACGCAGGCCATTACACAGATTGGCAATACATTTGGCTCTTGCCATATAGCATTACTCATGACACGCAGGTCATGAAAATTACATACATGCATCACATACACATAAGGGCCATACCGATCACACATGATCATGCAAAACCAAGTTAGGCACAACGACATCTAAACTTTGAATGCCTGAAACTCCATCTTCTAGGCTAATTTTGGGAAATCTAATTTCAGCAAAAATACCAAACGCATTGAATTTATTGTGTAAAATTTTCTGTAGATGAATTTGCATATAAAATTTGCCTCAATCCAAGTTCGTATGCAAAAGTTATGGCTATTTTACCGAACAACATGTTTCTGCAACTCCCTCAACCAGATAGCAGATCCAATCTGCCACCCCACACATCATATGCATATGGTGATTCATCCTCTGTTTCGATTCGACCAATCCCATTGATCTCCGCCTGCTTTGACTAGGTTTATGTGTATCACTTAACTCCGATGGCGGTTGCCCGACCGGTAGGAATATGTCGTTCCACAACCATCGCAGCGAGGAGACGAAACAGGAGTAGGGTTTCATCTACATCCACGCATATCTCCATATGCATACATCCGAACCTATAATGAAGCAGCTACAGCTCTGATACCACTGAAGGGATATAAGGTGGGCTATGCTAGTGATAAATAAAAATTTCCACTACATAAACCAGAAAAACTGCTGTTATAGATCACGGAATTACCACTAGACGCGCGGGTGCGGAACTTTTGTAGCGCATCAGGATAGTGCAGTCGGTCGCCGGTAGTGCAATTGCGAGAACTCCACACGTGCGGCTAGTCCTCGTGCAGTAGATGCAGTGTGGCAGAACCAACCTGAATTATACCGGCTCAAGTACGCGAGTCCAATCCCGAGGGCTCCAACGTGCTTCAAACGGTATAATCCCTTGGCCTGTCGGGTAACGTCCCGATAAACCACCGATACACAGGATCAATAAAGTTACCTCACACGAAGGTGAGTCCAGAGATACAATCACCATCACAAGTTACATAATAGGGAATTACATTACAAGAGTTTATAAAAGTAGTACAAAGTTTCAAACTTAGAGAAAACAATACAAACTATTTAAGCTAAGACCTTTAGCAGCGGAAAACATACGCGATGATCTATAGCACGTCGATAAGACGGATGTCATGCTAAGCCCAGGCACGACATCACTCGGTATCACCAATGTTGGCCGAGGACAGATTCCATTCCACGGACCAACCTTCTGGAAGAGCACAGGGCCAAGGCAGGGAAGAGTAGGGTCTTCACAGATGTCACCTGAAAAACATACAACTAGCAAGGCTGAGTATACTAATACTCAGCAAGGCTTACCCGGGATTGGGTATACTTTAGCCCATAACTAGACTTATGGAAGCTTGAAATGGTTCTGGATTTAGTTTCAGCTGAAAAGCGATAAAGGTAGATCCTTAATGTCAACTTTTAGCTTTCAAATTCTATGTGATTATTCAATCTAGATGAGCACCTATAGCTATTCAATCAAGGTAGAATCTTTGGTCAAACATCACCTTTGATAATCATATGATTTCTCTTATTACTCAATGTGGAAAAGGGGATAAGCAGTCTCATTTCATCGTGAGAGGCAGACGATTCCTGAATCGAGATTCAACCTTGCAAGGGTAAACCTAACACACACGCTTGGAACACCACAGGGTCATTCCGAAGCAACCGTTTACCTTTCATTCCGACTCGTGGATCAGATCCACCACAAGCGACTGCAGGTCATACGCACTTCCAAAGTGCAGGACGTACGTCTGTAGCGCGACTACAAAACCCGTACTCCTGGTTGCCCAGCAACACGTATGCCTACACGTCGAACAAAGTAACCAAAAGAAGCAAATACATGTGGTGGGAGGTATGTCCACTCCTCGGGCCGATTGGTTACTAGGCTTACCGCTTACCATATTTCGCGGCATGTGGTTAGTACTTTCAAACACTTAACCCGCACTTCCACACGCTGCGACCTTAACAGATTCAACAACACAGATTGGGTATCACCTCAACCATGATACCTCACAGAACTCCCGTCCGGTATCCTTATAGTGATAACAGGAATGTAAACATTACAACTCCTATATCGCGCGAGTGACAGGAAATCACCCGACTTCTACCGGCCCTATTAGCATAGCAGCTAGTCGGACTCAAGAGCTAGTATCCATCACATTGGTTCCTAGGAGAATGCAACTAGAGTTTCAAGCAATTTCTAAGAACTTAATGCATAGAATACGTAAATAGATATAGATTGCAGTGTAATAAAATAGTAGGTTATGTCCGGGGCTTGCCTTTATTGGTGGGGCTGAAGTCAGTAAAGTTAAGATCTTCCGAACTTTGGTTCCGGGCTTCAGATAATTCCGTGACGAAGTTCCCGGGGTCTTCAGAATAACCTCCTTCTGGTTCCGGGATTAGCTGGTAATCTCCGTCGGCGAGGGTGGTCGAATCTATATGATATGCAAGATGGAGTTTAATGAATGCATACACTTTCATTTCAATTCACGATAAAGTTGCAATCCAAATAAAGGAACATTACATTTCGACAAATAACCTAACTACCCTGTACTGGGCAGTCATTTATCGGGTATCAACCAAACTAACTAGTTATGTTAAGCAACAGGGTGGGTTACCCTAAATATCTATACTAACTTCATTAGGTAGCATGTTTGGTTATCTAATTGATTGGTGTATAGGTCTTAGCCGATGAGGATGCATCAGATTTAGCTGACTGATGTGCTTTGGTTGTGCCTAACAGAGGCGTGTCTACTGTACGATCTTATTGATCTAGGGTTGTGTACTTTGGTCTGGGTAGCTGATTGATAGGTGCACCGGTTTCCGGATTGATCGATGAAAACATCGATCACTTTAGCAGAGGGATGATTCCTAAAGTAATTGTGTCTTAACTAGGATGTGCTTAAGTGTTATCCTAGGTAACTAGGTGTGGTTGCATTGGCTGGATTACGTCAACACAACAATTAAGTGCTGTACAGCCGATGGGGTTATCTAAGTTAGACCTATTTCAAGATTTAGATGTAACAGAACACTAATATTAAATTAGGTTGGTGAGACCATAAGTGTGGAGTTAGACTAAGGAGGATGTGGTTGAGGATATGTAACCGGTAAGCATATAGCCGATCTCTCAGCCGATAAATCGGCTGATAACAAGAACCCTAAGATTGTGTGTGCATTGACTATGTGCAGCCGATACGTTATCTAAATCGGATGGCTAGCTGATCACTGTGCGCATCGGCACAGCCGATTTGTGTTTTTAGCAAACTAGTTGATCTATGAACATCAGCCTGCTAGCCAAACAGGGTAGGTACTATTTGGTTGCGCATTGGTAAATTGGTCGAGAGTGTGAGTATCGACCGAGCTAAAATGTGCGCATGCGTTAGATTTGTGAATCGGCATAAGTAGACGATTCCCTATGCTGTACCGGCTGTGCTTAGCCGATAGATACATTCTCTATTGGATGTGCCTATCCAATGCTTGACTGGAGTGTTAACTGAAGTAATTAGTGTTTGATTGGTTCAATTTTATCAGTCAAAACAACCAATTGATGTCTAGCCGACGCGGTTGTCTAGATCGGACCAGGTCGATTAGGGCACTAACATTGGATTGGACCGATAGGGTGGTTAACGTCGGCCGAGGGGCTTTTGCCGGTAGGGAAGAAGTCAAAAGGCTTATGGCCGATAGGGTTACGCCTATCGAAAATTGGCTGAACTAGTAGCCGATTGCTAAGCCTAGTTACAAAGGTGTATCAGCTAAGTAGTCGATACACGAGGTAGACTAGGATCTTCATATAGAAAGGGCTCTAGCAAGATTGTAATCAAAACCAGGGCAGAGGCATGAGCATCTATATGAATGAGGGTTAACCAAACATCACATATCTCCATGATACACTACACTAACACAACAGACAAGCGGATTTGTACAAACATGGACCGAAAACTGATATGAATTCAACAAACATGGTTTTTAACTTTCTAGAAAGCTTAGAAAATGATCTATAACTTTCTTATATAGTTTTATTATCATTTTAGGCGATTCAAAAGTTAACCAGAGTGAACAACGTAAAGAAATATTTTTATCCAGAATTGGACAGATTCTGACCTACACTTTAAACAGCTATATCTAGAGCTATAAATCATTAAAAGAGGTGTTCTCTTACACTTTAGAAAGCTTAAGAAACGTAATACAACTTAGTAGTTGTTACTAAGCAATGATTCAAAGTTTAATTGAGCCAAACAACACAAACATTAAGGACTACATAGCATATGAGCAAAACCTGACGGGGAACTTCAGAAATTCATATCTAGATGTCTAACCTACCAAGGATGTTGTTCTTTAACAACTTGGAAAGATTATATAAATGAATTGTAATTCATTGTAATTGGAGCAGTACAACTACAGATATGAGTTTAACCCTAACAAGTATAGGTAAAAATCTAAAGTAAGATTTTTCTACTAACACATACAAAATCATACACATACTGCATAGATCTACTCACAAGGATTCCATAACATCTTCATTTGACATTTTACGATTTTTATATCATTTCCTACGGATTTTATAAGTTAGCTGCTTTGCACACATGAAATAATAAAAGAGTTTCGCAGAGAGGCTCTCGGTTTCTCACCGGCGGTGATGGTGAGTTCCATCTGCTGCAGCTTGTTGCAGTTGTGGAGAGGGACACGACGGGGTCACCGGATGTGGGGTCGTCGTCGTCATTATGCTGCTGCTGTGGCAGAACCAACCTGAATTATACCGGCTCAAGTACGCGAGTCCACTTCCGAGGGCTCCAACGTGCTTCAAACGGTATAATCCCTTGGCCTGTCGGGTAACGTCCCGATAAACCACCGATACACAGGATCAAATAAGGTTACCTCACACGAAGGTGAGTCCAGAGATACAATCACCATCACATTTTACATCACAGAGGAATTTATGTTACAAGGGTTTCCAAAAGAGGTACGAAGATTAAATTCAGAGAGAAGATTACAAACTGTTAAACTATGGTTTTTAGCAGCGGAAAAACATACGCGATGATTACAACTCGTCGATAAGACGGATGTCATGCTAAGCCCGAGCACGACATTACTCATCATCACCAGTGCTGGCCGGGGACGGATCCCATTCCATGGACCAACCTTCTGAAAGAGCACAGGGCCAGGGCAAGGGAAGAGTAGGGTCTTCAAGACATTACCTGCAAAACATATATCTAGCAAGGCTGAGTATACTAATACTCAGCAAGGCTTACCCGGGATTGGGTATACTTAGCCCATAACTAGACTTATGAAAGTTTATAATGGTTCTGGGTTTAGTTTCAGCTGAAAAGCAACAAAGAGTAGATCCTTAATTTTCAACCTTTAATTTTCAGGTTCTAGTTGATTATCCCTTCTAGGTGAGCACCTATAACTACTCAAGCAAGGTAGAGCTCTTTATTTCAACCATCAGTATTACTCATCATTTAGTTGCTCTTGTTACTCTGTGTGATAAAGGGATCAAGCAGTCTCAATCTTCGTGAGAAGCGGACGATTCGAATCGAATTTAACCTTGCAAGGTAAACCTAACTCACACGCTTGGAACATCCAACATTTGCTCCAAAGCAACCGTTTGCCTTTCATTCCGACTCGTGGACAGGTCCACCACAAGCGACTGTAGGAACATACGCACATCACTCGTGCAGGACATACGTCTGTAGCGCGACTACAAAACCCGTATTCCTGGTTGCCCTTGCAACACGTATTTCCTCAGTCGAACATAAGTAACCAGAAGAAGCAATCGAGTGGTGGGAGGTATGTCCACTCCTCGGGCTGATTGGTTACTAGGCTTACCGCTTACCATATTTCGCGGCATGTGGTTAGTACTTTCAAATGCTTAACCACCGCTAACACACCCCGCGGCCTTATCCAATTCAACAACACAGACGGGGTATCACCTCAACCATGATACCTCACAAAACTCCCGTCCGGCATCCTTATAGTGATAACAGGAATGTAATCATTACAACTCCTATATCGCACGAGTGACAGGAAATCACCCGACTTCTACCGGCCCTATTAGCATAGCAGCTAGTCGGACTCAAGTACTAGTAGTCATCACATTGGTTCCTAGGAGAATGCAACTAGGGTTTCAAGCAATTCCTAAGAACTTAATGCATAGAATACGTAAATAGATATAGATTGCAGTGTAATAAAAATAGTAGGTTATGTCCGGGGCTTGCCTTTACTGGTGGGTCTGAAGTCAGAAATGTCAATATCTTCCGAACTTTGGTTCGGGGCTTCAGTTAGTTCCCTGGTGACGTTCACTTGATCTTCAGGAACATCCTCCGTAGACTCCGGAGAGATCTCGTAGGTACCGTTGCCGAAGTAATCGTATCTACATGAAATGCGACATTGCATTCAAAGTGTGTATATAAAACTACCTTACTTTACAATTCAATTGCAATCCAGCACCCATACAACATACTACTTACATATCAACCAGAAAGATCTGAACTAAACTTAGATAGAGTTTTAAGAGGACAACTAATCAGGATCGGCTACTTGTTGAGGGTTACAACAGAGCCGATTGGAAACAACGGGGGTTTAGCCGATTGAGGAATGCATCGGGTTTCTAGACGATGGATGAAAGCATTGATTACCTCAGCAGGGGGAGGATTCCTAAGGCAGTTGTGTCTTAACTGAGATGTGCTTAAGTGTTATTCTAGGCAACTAGGTGTGGTTATATCGGCTCGATTACGTCAGGGCAATAGTTGAGTGACGTACAGCCGGTTGGAGTGTGGTTGAGGGTACATGACCGATAGACATAGACAGCCGATCTTTCAGTCGATAAATCGACTGATAGGAGTATGTGGATAAGGAAGCGGAAACTAAGGATCGATCGGCCGTGTTTGACCGATATGGAAAAGCAACCAAAATCGGCTTGGGTTGGCCGATGGTAAGAACCTTAAGATTGTGGGTGTCTCTCTGATACATTGACTCTGTGCAGTCGATATAGAACAGAACAAAAGAATCGTATCGGCAGTAGCCGATACTAGAAAGGTAACAACCATATCAGCTAATCGGTCGATGATAGAAGTATCGACTGACAGCTGTTATATAGAAACACCCTAGACTAAAGGAAAGCGGATGCTTAGCAGCTGAACTAATAGCCGCCAATGGAACACAGCTGCCGAGATGTAGTGGCTAAGCAGCAGATGCACATGGACTAATAAGGATTTTTATACGAAGAGAACCTTAAGGAAATGGTCATCAAAACGAGGACAGAGTTTGGATGGCAGGAATCTGAGTATTCGTGTGAAAAGATTAACTAGAGATCACACATCTGTACTTGAGACCTACATCTTATGATCTATGTTAAGCTACAACACATGCATATCACAAAAGACACAAATCAAGAATTCATTTCCTAATATTTAACCTAGACCACAAATCAAAGACTTTCACTCAAGATCACAACATAAAACTTGTAGATTTCGACCTAGGGTTTCAAACAAAACTGATTTTGCATTTTTATGAACTTCCTGCGAAAATCTATGAAATGTAGAAGTTCATCGATTTGAAATACAGGAAGCTTTGGAAATTTTACAAAGAACACCCTAGAAATTTCTAAAACGAAGCAATCAAGTCCCTGGTTCGGGAAAACAGATATAGGAAGTTAACGGCGATATTCCGGCAAAGGAATCGCCGGCATTAAGAAGATTCAGCGAATCAGGATAAACCTTGGTTGTGTAGAAGAACCAACGGAAGTGAATTCCCGCGGTGAATAGGATTGGTGACGATAAGATGAGCTCGACGATGACGAGATTCTGTGATTGACGAAGAAGCTTGCCGGGAATTGCAGTGGGTAGAGAATGGCCGAAGGGGTAATCTCCGCAGTGACTTGTGGTCTTGCTCGGCGATCGACGAGAGAAAGGTGTTGCTGGATGTCGTGGACTCCTAGGACGAGATGATGGAGCCGAATGGGTTCGCTATGCCAAATCCTCCGCGAACCTCAAGATCCTCCTGCTCACGGGTTAAGCTTTCACTGCCCATGCGCGTGTGCCGTTGAGACACAGTCGGCACACCCGCGCAGTTGCTCCTTTCGAATTCGCCGCACTATAACCGCCGCCTTCGTTTCGCCGCTTCTTCTTCCGACTCGCCATGCTACACTCCCACCTCCGCCTTCGCGAAGACCGTGTTCTACTTGCATTAGGGCCATGCCTTCCGTTGTCCTCTCCTCGACGGCCTCCGATCAATGCATTGCACATCAACTCGGTCGCGGCTTGAGCTCGCCCAGCTGGAAACTGTCATGCGCTGCACGCCGTCGCTCTGCACGCCGCGCAACTGCTCCTCTTCTTCCTGCTGCTGGACACGCGCTCGTTTCGGCCTCGCCGTATCACATCTGCACATGTCCGAGCGGGGAGCATCCTTGACCCGTTCCCACATTGCAGGCTCACCTTCACTTCTCCCGCGGTTAGCATTTCGTCGAACACCTTGGCTGCGTTCTCGATACGGCTACCGCGTTCCTGCATTTCGCACAATAGTTCTCCACCACAACTTCTCCTGCGCGTGCCGTTGCTCGGCACGTCACACTTCAGTATCACCTGCTCGCGCTCATGGGCTCGCTATGCTCCGGCCGCCCAACACTTGCACACACCACCAACGCCCGCACATGCCTGTTCCCGCGTCGCGCGCGCTCACTCCGAGCCGCAATCGCACGCTTACACTGGCCCAGTACTACTGCTCCATCTCTGCGCTCCGCGCTGTACGCCGCCAGCGCGCCTTCGTTCGCGAGCCGCAGCCGGCCACCGTGGTGCCGTCGCTCACCCGCCCGAACCGCAGCCGCCCCGCGGTTCCACTTGCACCGCCGACTTCCGCACGCGCTTCGCATTCGCACTTGCGCTCCGCCGCTCCGGCCGAACCAGCGCCGTCTGTGACGCTCTGCTCCTGGGCCCTCCGCGCACACACCTGCTCCCGCTCGCGCCTCGTCTGCTCCCGAGCCGCGCACCAACGCCGGCCTGCCGCCATCCTGCGCACGCTCGCCTCGACCCTGGGTCGAGCCGCCACGCCACCACCGCAACCGCGCGCGCTCTTACGTCCGCCTGCGCGCCGCGCCGCTACTGCCTGGTCAGCCTCCGCCCGAGCCATCCCCGTGCGCGCCACCTGCTACCCGCGCGCCTCCATCTGGCCTGGGGCCGCTGCGCTCGCCCGGCCCTGTTGCTCCGCCTGCTGTCGCGCTCGCCTGGCGGCCGCCCACTGCTCACTGTTCCCGGGCCGCGCGCCACCTTGGCTCGGCGCCCGCCGTCGCCTGCCCGCTCAGCGCTCGCACGCGCGCGCCCCCGGGCCACTGCCCCGCCTGCGCCTGGGCCCCGCGCCAGCTCCCACGCGCCGAGCCGCGCGCCGCCGTTCCGCCTGGGCCCGCCAGCCCGCGCGCTGCCGCCTGCGCGCGCTGCCCCGCGTCCGCCAGCCGCGCTCGCGTGCCTCTGGCTCCCGCCAGCCGCGCTCGCGCGCCTAGGCGAGCCGGCCTCGCTCCTGCGCCCGCGTTAGCTCGCCCGGCCGCCTGGAGCCGAGCTGCCCCCAACGCTTGGGCCGCCGCCTGCACGTGTGCCCGTGGAGGGGAAGAGAGATAGGACCGGGTGGGACTGTGCTGCCGGTGGGGGAGGAAAGAACCGGATAAGGAAGAACAAGAGAGGAACAACAAAGGAGAAAGGGAAAAAGGATTTCCCAAGGACCTTTGCGTAAAATTAGAAAATTGCAGGGACTTGTTTGTAAAGTAAATTTTTCCGTTGATTTAAAACTCGAATGAAGAAATGCCCAAAACGAAAGTTGGAGAGTTTTTCAAACTCTACAACATTGCTTTAGGGCTCAAGTTCAAAAACTCAAAATTTACATTTTTACACATGAATCTTTGAACAAAAGTCGGATTTGAATTGCTTTTGTCCCAAAAGCGAAATTTTTTAAAATTCAGGACCTAAATGCAAACATTTATGACACGTCATAATGACGGGATAGACTCGTCATAATGGTTGGATAGACATGTCATGATGACTTGCACTTTTTACACTTTAGCCCTAAGTAAATTTTAAAGTTACTTTTGTAAATCAAACATTTGCATAAAAGGACTTGTACTCTTATAAAATTACATAAACATCCTTAATTTTTACCATTTTACCCAAAATTTTTACACACTTCAACACACACATTTCCAATGAAATTTTTGGATAAATACTATATATTTTTACAAGGGATAAAATAAGGAAACATATTTACAAAACTACCTTTCACTTTTTTTTTTAAATTACCCTTATCTAGTTACATTTTGCAAAAACAACCCTAGGTTTTTCTGTAATTACAAAAATACCCTTTTTACTTGTACTTTTAAATTTTCAAAAACTTCACATAAACACACATTACTTTATACAAACAAACACATATTTCACACTAACAAAATATATCTAATTTACAAATACATGAACTGTCACAGCTGCTCCTCTTCCTCCTGTTGCCGAGCCCGCACTCGCCTCGGCCTTGCCGAGTCGCAGGTCCCTCCGCGGCCATCCTCGCTAAGCTACCGCCGTGCGCGACCTCGTTGCACTTCGTGCGAGTCGGTCCCGAGCCGCCACGCCTCACCTCCGCTCGAGTCCTGCTCCTGCACCCACACGCCCACGCCGCCTACATCTACGCCGTGCTTGCTCCAGCCTTGCCATGTCATTCCCACGCATCCACGCACCAGAGCCCACTCTGCTCCGCCGTGCACGTGCTACTCGATCCGTGCGCCCGCATCACCAGCTTTCGCTCCTGTCCGCGCCACTCCCGAACCGACGCGCTGCTTCCACTGCGCTGCGCTCCAGCTCTTGTTCGTCCAACGCCCGCGAGCCAGCGCCGTCTGCTCGCCTGAAGCCGTCGGCTTCGCTCCTGCGCTCGGCTCACGCGCGCCACCAGCGCGTACGCAACTTCCCTGCATAACGTCGCCAGTTGCTCCTGCTCGCTCCGCGTTCGCGCCTCTGCTCAGCCTTGCAGGGCCGCACGCCGCTCGGTCCGAGCCGCGCCTGCGCTGCACCTCCCCACTCTACGCGCTCCGCATCCACCTGCCGCGCGTGTTCGCGCACTGCTCGGCCAAGTCGCGGCCGCCTGCCGCTGCTGGGCCCCCATGCGCCGCGCGCCGCCCGCCGTCGCCGCTTGAAGCCGCGCTTCGCATCGGCTCGCCTGCTGCCCGCGCGCTCCACCAGAGCCGCGCCTCCGCCTGGGCCCTGCGTCAGCCGCGGCTCGTGCTCCCTGTCCAACCTCCGCCTGCACCGCCACATCGCCTGGACCCGCTGCTCGCCACGCGCTGCACCCGCCCGGCCGCTGGCCGAGCCGCGCGCGCCGTCCAGCCGCGGCCCGCCTGCATACTCCGCTCGCCGCCTTGGGCTTCGCCCGCGCCTGGCCGCGCGCTGCTCCCGCGCCGCCAGCGCAGCGCCGAGCCGCCACTTCCACTTGCCCCGACGCCCGCGTGCGCCTGGTCCGGCCCCGCCCCGCGCGCCTGTGCGCGCGCGCCTGCGCCGCACCCGCGCCGCACCCGCGCGGGACCACCTGCCCGCGCGCCTCCGCCTGGCCTGGGCCCGCTAGCGCACCCGCATTGCTGCGGCTGCCGCTCGCCCGCGCCTGGGCCGCCCAGCGCCGCCACCAGCCGCTCCCTGTCTGCTGTGTGAGGAAGGAAACAGAGCGGGAGAGAAGGAAAAATGGAATGGGGAGATAAGGATAGGAACAGATAGGGGAGATGAGGATGGGGCTGCCGTGAGCTGCTATTGCCTGCTGAGGAAGACGCGTGGATCTTGTTTGCAGCAGGAGGTGGCGAGGACGGGGAACAGCGGTGAACCGCAGTGCAGAGAAGCAGAGCAGCGCCAGAGGAGGAAGAGAAAGGGAGTTTCTCAAGGACTTGTTTGTGATTTTAGAAAATTACAGGGACCTCTTGGTAAAAACAAATTTAACCACTGTTCTAGGGCTCAAACATAAATGTGACCAAAATGAAAGTTGTACAACTTTTCAAGCTCTACAACTTTGTTTTAAGGTTTGATCTCCAAAACTCAAAATATGAAGTTTTATTTTAGGACTTGAACTAATTTTGAATTTTATAACATCTTTGTCATTGTTAGTATAAATTACATATAACCTTGGGTCTATTCGCAAATTGCTAAGTAAGTCATGATTACTTACATTATTACCCTTTGGCCTCTAGTAATTTTGGAAAGTTACTTTTGTAAATCACCTATTTTGCATAAAAGGGCTTGTTCTTTTATAAAATTACATACATAACCCTATTTCCACAACTTTACTCAAATTTTTACACGACATAGAGTAAAATATATTTGCCAAACTACCCTTTACTTAATTTGAGGTTACCTCTTATCAAATTACATTTTGCAAAAACAACCCTAGTTTTTCCATAATTACGAAAATACCCTTTTTACTTAAGATTTTCAAGAACTTCACACAAACACACAAAAGTTTTACACTAACAAGCATACACTTCACACTATCAAAATATAAGTCTAGAATTACAAATACACGAACTGTCACAGCCTTCCCCCCTAAAAAGAATCTCGTCCCGAGATTCGGACGAAAGACTCTTAAGGGAAGAGAAGCAAATCACCCATCAAAAGTAGCAGGAAACACTCACACCAGAGAAGGTTGATGTCGATGGTAAAAGCCGTTGGAGTATAACGAGATAAGTATAACGAAAGCATGGATAGATTGTACATAGATGAGTTTAACGAGAAAAGATAATAAAAGGTAATCAAGTTCTCATAGAGTTGAGATCACAATCATGAGGATGATAAATGTCGATGACATTCTTTACCAAACTAATGGATAGTAATTGAGGATAGTACAAGAGATGGATAAATGATGGTTGGAACATTTCTGCTCAGAGTTTATTATCTGAATGATTTAGATGATATTGATTGTAAAACATGCCTATTTATACCAATGCAATCAAGGAATAATGATAAAATGCTCTAGCTTAGAGTGCAATGCTTGGTATATAACCATGAACATGATGCACTGTTGAGATGCATGATTGCAATGATGATGCAATATGAGGATGGAGGATTCAATGCACGATCAAGATAATGTATAAGACACAATGCAATTATCATGATGCTGACCAAATGATGCATACCTTATGATGCAAGGATGATGATACTTGCAATGTATGCACATATGAAATGCATGAAGTATGATGCATACCCCCATGAGTTGATGATGCATATGACTCGCGTCTTACAACCGTTCTCTCGTAACTAACACTTGGGTAGGTCTTTATCCTTGGGCGAGGATCAAAAGTTAGGACACTAATAAGGTTGCATGAGAAGAGATTGTAGTGGGGTTACGTCACATAGACCTAGTCACCAGTGCGCTCCTAATGGCTCAGTCATGTGGCTGCAGCGCACATGAGGCCTTAGGTTCCGACACGGCATCATGGTCATGTGATTAAACACCACCACAAAAGAGGAATAACAACTTTGTAGTGACAACAGCAATAAGATAGACTTAGGAAACCGAGGACAACCCAAAGTTATATTGGAGGCACACCCGTTAGTTAGTCTACGGGTTTTCGATGATGATGCAACACCATGTACTGACCAAAGATGATACATGTTATGATGCATGACTTTTGCTAGTAGAATTGCATTCAAAAAGTAATTATTGTTATAAATCTTTTTAATTTAACCCAATCATCTGAGCAAAAATTGAAGGTGTAACTTTCAGATGTTGTAACCGGAATAGCCAACAATATAAGGTACAACATCATGAAAGGATGGATAAATCACTAATGATGAATTGAAGGGTTTGCTGATGATTATCATAATGTAACCATCAAAGGAAGGAACTCAATGGTTCTGCCGAAACAGATTTAAAACAAGATCAAGGATTTGATTTAGCGGTCAAGCTAAGATCGACGATAAGGTCCAAACATAACCCATTCCACTTGATTCACAAAAGGCGTTCTCAGCTCTAAGTTAGCCTAGCAGATTACGTTGGCTCCTACCACACAAAATCAAAACAGGCATTCAGATACAAGCACATATTTCAGTTCATCAACGTAACAACCAAGACAATCAGGTCAATCCAAGATAACATGATGCATGCACGTTCTATCGTCCTCACAAACAAAAATAACTGCCAAGTAGTCTTGGTCTTACGTGGTTAAGTACGGTGGCACAATATAAATACGTCTCTCCCTATAATAGCTAGTCATTCTTACGTTCAAGCTTACGCAACGAGGTTAGCGTACCTGCAGAAAACCACAAGATGTATATATTGAACCTTTCATGCCAGCATGTCATGAAAGCGTCCCCAAACATTACTGTTCACTATAGAAACAGCATCTGTACAATTACCGCCGTACAGACAACGTTAACATACGTCGTCGAAACAACGTATTCACGGGGGTACCGCAAAATGCGGGGGTGTTACTGTTCATACCCCATACCTAACTATATACTCCCAATGTAGTCAACCGAAGTTGGTACATTGGCAGCATCTCAAGTAGGCCACTGTTTGAGAAACAGCGTTCGGTTCGCATCACCGACGGGAAGGCCAAGCTCCCTCAGTTGGCTGAGGATCCTTACCTCCTTACCTCACGATCGAAGGTGTCGTTACAGAAAGTAAGGTTGGGTTGTGCATGAATTTAAGTTTTGACGGAAAAGTAATGCTGGTAGTTAGGGTTATATACATATACTATAGCCACCTCTATTTCCCTTATAAACATTACCCTAGGGCTTTACGTACTAAGCATAATCCTTAACGGATTCAACGTAGTTTTGTCAAATACTTTGTTGGTCAATCTTTTATACTGAAAGCATTTTTAAGGTAAAATGTATCTCCAGAGTAACCTTATAGCTCTGATACCAGCTGTGGTAGAACCAACCTGAATTATACCGGCTCAAGTATGCGAGTCCAATCCCGAGGCTCCAACGTGCTTCAAACGGTATAATCCCTTGGCCTGTCGGGTAACGTCCCGATAAACCACCGATACACAGGATCAATAAGGTTACCTCACACGAAGGTGAGTCCAGAGATACAATCACCATCACAAGTTACATAATAGGGAATTACATTACAAGAGTTTATAAAAGTAGTACAAAGTTTCAAACTTAGAGAAAACAATACAAACTATTTAAGCTAAGACCTTTAGCAGCGGAAAACATACGCGATGATCTATAGCACGTCGACAAGACGGATGTCATGCTAAGCCCAGGCACGACATCACTCAGTATCACCAATGTTGGCCGAGGACAGATTCCATTCCACGGACCAACCTTCTGGAAGAGCACAGGGCCAAGGCAGGGAAGAGTAGGGTCTTCACAGATGTCACTTGAAAAACATACAACTAGCAAGGCTGAGTATACTAATACTCAGCAAGGCTTACCCGGGATTGGGTATACTTTAGCCCATAACTAGACTTATGGAAGCTTGAAATGGTTCTGGATTTAGTTTCAGCTGAAAAGCGATACAGGTAGATCCTTAATGTCAACTTTTAGCTTTCAAATTCTATGTGATTATTCAATCTAGATGAGCACCTATAGCTATTCAATCAAGGTAGAATCTTTGGTCAAACATCACCTTTGATAATCATATGATTTCTCTTATTACTCAATGTGGAAAAGGGGATAAGCAGTCTCATTTCATCGTGAGAGGCGGATGATTCCTGAATCAAGATTCAACCTTGCAAGGGTAAACCTAACACACACGCTTGGAACACCACAGGGTCATTCCGAAGCAACCGTTTACCTTTCATTCCGACTCGTGGATCAGATCCACCACAAGCGACTGCAGGTCATACGCACTTCCAAAGTGCAGGACGTACGTCTGTAGCGCGACTACAAAACCCGTACTCCTGGTTGCCCAGCAACACGTATGCCTACACGTCGAACAAAGTAACCAAAAGAAGCAAATACATGTGGTGGGAGGTATGTCCACTCCTCGGGCCGATTGGTTACTAGGCTTACCGCTTACCATATTTCGCGGCATGTGGTTAGTACTTTCAAACACTTAACCCGCACTTCCACACGCTGCGACCTTAACAGATTCAACAACACAGACGGGGTATCACCTCAACCATGATACCTCACAGAACTCCCGTCCGGTATCCTTATAGTGATAATAGGAATGTAAACATTACAACTCCTATATCGCGCGAGTGACAGGAAATCACCCGACTTCTACCGGCCCTATTAGCATAGCAGCTAGTCGGACTCAAGAGCTAGTATCCATCACATTGGTTCCTAGGAGAATGCAACTAGGGTTTCAAGCAATTCCTAAGAACTTAATGCATAGAATACGTAAATAGATATAGATTGCAGTGTAATAAAATAGTAGCTTATGTCCGGGGCTTGCCTTTATTGGTGGGGCTGAAGTCAGTAAAGTTAAGATCTTCCGAACTTTGGTTCCGGGCTTCAGATAATTCCGTGACGAAGTTCCCGGGGTCTTCAGAATAACCTCCTTCTGGTTCCGGGATTAGCTGGTAATCTCCATCGGCGAGGGTGGTCGAATCTATATGATATGCAAGATGGAGTTTAATGAATGCATACACTTTCATTTCAATTCACGATAAAGTTGCAATCCAAATAAAGGAACATTACATTTCGACAAATAACCTAACTACCCTGTACTGGGCAGTCATTTATCGGGTATCAACCAAACTAACTAGTTACGTTAAGCAACAGGGTGGGTTACCCTAAATATCTATACTAACTTCATTAGGTAGCATGTTTGGTTATCTAATTGATTGGTGTATAGGTCTTAGCCGATGAGGATGCATCAGATTTAGCTGACTGATGTGCTTTGGTTGTGCCTAACAGAGGCGTGTCTACTGTACGATCTTATTGATCTAGGGTTGTGTACTTTGGTCTGGGTAGCTGATTGATAGGTGCACCGGTTTCCGGATTGATCGATGAAAACATCGATCACTTTAGCAGAGGGATGATTCCTAAAGTAATTGTGTCTTAACTAGGATGTGCTTAAGTGTTATCCTAGGTAACTAGGTGTGGTTGCATTGGCTGGATTACGTCAACACAACAATTAAGTGCTGTACAGCCGATGGGGTTATCTAAGTTAGACCTATTTCAAGATTTAGATGTAACAGAACACTAATATTAAATTAGGTTGGTGAGACCATAAGTGTGGAGTTAGACTAAGGAGGATGTGGTTGAGGATATGTAACCGGTAAGCATATAGCCGATCTCTCAGCCGATAAATCGGCTGATAACAAGAACCCTAAGATTGTGTGTGCATTGACTATGTGCAGCCGATACGTTATCTAAATCGGATGGCTAGCTGATCACTGTGCGCATCGGCACAGCCGATTTGTGTTTTTAGCAAACTAGTTGATCTATGAACATCAGCCTGCTAGCCAAACAGGGTAGGTACTATTTGGTTGCGCATTGGTAAATTGGTCGAGAGTGTGAGTATCGACCGAGCTAAAATGTGCGCATGCGTTAGATTTGTGAATCGGCATAAGTAGACGATTCCCTATGCTGTACCGGCTGTGCTTAGCCGATAGATACATTCTCTATTGGATGTGCCTATCCAATGCTTGACTGGAGTGTTAACTGAAGTAATTAGTGTTTGATTGGTTCAATTTTATCAGTCAAAACAACCAATTGATGTCTAGCCGACGCGGTTGTCTAGATCGGACCAGGTCGATTAGGGCACTAACATTGGATTGGACCGATAGGGTGGTTAACGTCGGCCGAGGGGCTTTTGCCGGTAGGGAAGAAGTCAAAAGGCTTATGGCCGATAGGGTTACGCCTATCGAAAATTGGCTGAACTAGTAGCCGATTGCTAAGCCTAGTTACAAAGGTGTATCAGCTAAGTAGTCGATACACGAGGTAGACTAGGATCTTCATATAGAAAGGGCTCTAGCAAGATTGTAATCAAAACCAGGGCAGAGGCATGAGCATCTATATGAATGAGGGTTAACCAAACATCACATATCTCCATGATACACTACACTAACACAACAGACAAGCGGATTTGTACAAACATGGACCGAAAACTGATATGAATTCAACAAACATGGTTTTTAACTTTCTAGAAAGCTTAGAAAATGATCTATAACTTTCTTATATAGTTTTATTATCATTTTAGGTGATTCAAAAGTTAACTAGAGTGAACAACGTAAAGAAATATTTTTATCCAGAATTGGACAGATTCTGACCTACACTTTAAACAACTATATCTAGAGCTATAAATCATTAAAAGAGGTGTTCTCTTACACTTTAGAAAGCTTAAGAAACGTAATACAACTTAGTAGTTGTTACTAAGCAATGATTCAAAGTTTAATTGAGCCAAACAACACAAACATTAAGGACTACACAGCATATGAGCAAAACCTGACGGGGAACTTCAGAAATTCATATCTAGATGTCTAACCTACCAAGGATGTTGTTCTTTAACAACTTGGAAAGATTATATAAATGAATTGTAATTCATTGTAATTGGAGCAGTACAACTACAGATATGAGTTTAACCCTAACAAGTATAGGTAAAAATCTAAAGTAAGATTTTTCTACTAACACATACAAAATCATACACATACTACATAGATCTACTCACAAGGATTCCATAACATCTTCATTTGACATTTTACGATTTTTATATCATTTCCTACGGATTTTATAAGTTAGCTGCTTTGCACACATAAAATAATAAAAGAGTCTCGCAGAGAGGCTCTCGGTTTCTCACCGGCGGTGATGGTGAGTTCCATCTGCTGCAGCTTGTTGCAGTTGTGGAGAGGGACACGACGGGGTCACCGGATGTGGGGTCGTCGTCGTCATTATGCTGCTGCTC
The DNA here is from genome assembly GCF_002211085.1 of Panicum hallii. NCBI lineage: Eukaryota > Viridiplantae > Streptophyta > Magnoliopsida > Poales > Poaceae > Panicum > Panicum hallii. Next base: position 45,668,666 of record NC_038050.1, on the reverse strand, counting down.
CTCTTCCTCCTGTTGCCGAGCCCGCACTCGCCTCGGCCTTGCCGCGTCGCAGGTCCCTCCGCGGCCATCCTCGCTAAGCTACCGCCGTGCGCGACCTCGTTGCACTTCGTGCGAGTCGGTCCCGAGCCGCCACGCCTCACCTCCGCTCGAGTCCTGCTCCTGCACCCACACGCCCACGCCGCCTACATCTGCGCCGTGCTTGCTCCAGCCTTGCCATGTCATTCCCACGCATCCACGCACCAGAGCCCACTCTGCTCCGCCGTGCACGTGCTACTCGATCCGTGCGCCCGCATCACCAGCTTTCGCTCCTATCCGCGCCACTCCCGAACCGACGCGCTGCTTCCACTGCGCTGCGCTCCAGCTCTTGTTCGTCCAACGCCCGCGAGCCAGCGCCGTCTGCTCGCCTGAAGCCGTCGGCTTCGCTCCTGCGCTCGGCTCACGCGCGCCACCCGTGCGTACGTAACTTCCCTGCATAACGTCGCCAGTTGCTCCTGCTCGCTCCGCGTTCGCACCTCCGCTCAGCCTTGCAGGGCCGCACGCCGCTCGGTCCGAGCCACGCCTGCGCTGCACCTCCCCACTCTACGCGCTCCGCATCCACCTGCCGCGCGTGTTTGCGCACTGCTCGGCCAAGTCGCGGACGCCTGCCGCTGCTGGGCCCCCATGCTCCACCAGAGCCGCGCCTCCGCCTGGGCCCTGCGTCAGCCGCGGCCCGCGCTCCCTGTCCAGCCTCCGCCTGCGCCGCCACATCGCCTGGACCCGCTGCTCGCCACGCGCTGCACCCGCCCGGCCGCTGGCCGAGCCGCGCGCGCCGTCCGGCCGCGGCCCACCTGCATACTCCGCTCGCCGCCTTGGGCTTCGCCCGCGCCTGGCCGCGCGCTGCTCCCGCGCCGCCAGCGCAGCGCCGAGCCGCCGCTTCCACTTGCCCCGACGCCCGCGTGCGCCTGGTCCGGCCCCGCCCCGCGCGCCTGTGCGCGCGCGCCTGCGCCGCGCCCGCGTGGGACCACCTGCCCGCGCGCCTCCGCCTGGCCTGGGCCCGCTAGCGCACCCGCATTGCTGCGGCTGCCGCTCGCCCGCGCCTGGGCCGCCCAGCGCCGCCACCAGCCGCTCCCTGTCTGCTGTGTGAGGAAGGAAACAGAGAGGGAGAGAAGGAAAAATGGAATGGGGAGATAAGGATAGGAACAGATAGGGGAGATGAGGATGGGGCTGCCGTGAGCTGCTATTGCCTGCTGAGGAAGACGCGTGGATCTTGTTTGCAGCAGGAGGTGGCGAGGACGGGGAACAGCGGTGAACCGCAGTGCAGAGAAGCAGAGCAGCGCCAGAGGAGGAAGAGAAAGGGAGTTTCTCAAGGACTTGTTTGTGATTTTAGAAAATTACAGGGACCTCTTGGTAAAAACAAATTTAACCACTGTTCTAGGGCTCAAACATAAATGTGACCAAAATGAAAGTTGTACAACTTTTCAAGCTCTACAACTTTGTTTTAAGGTTTGATCTCCAAAACTCAAAATATGAAGTTTTATTTTAGGACTTGAACTAATTTTGAATTTTATAACATCTTTGTCATTGTTAGTATAAATTACATATAACCTTGGGTCTATTCGCAAATTGCTAAGTAAGTCATGATTACTTACATTATTACCCTTTGGCCTCTAGTAATTTTGGAAAGTTACTTTTGTAAATCACCTATTTTGCATAAAAGGGCTTGTTCTTTTATAAAATTACATACATAACCCTATTTCCACAACTTTACTCAAATTTTTACACGACATAGAGTAAAATATATTTGCCAAACTACCCTTTACTTAATTTGAGGTTACCTCTTATCAAATTACATTTTGCAAAAACAACCCTAGTTTTTCCATAATTACGAAAATACCCTTTTTACTTAAGATTTTCAAGAACTTCACACAAACACACAAAAGTTTTACACTAACAAGCATACACTTCACACTATCAAAATATAAGTCTAGAATTACAAATACACGAACTGTCACATGCAGCACCTCCAAGGTATCCACACGTACGGGGAAGAAGCGTCGCACTCCAGACTGCTAGGTCCGTGAGGGCAACCATGGGTGCGGGTGTGGGAACAGGCAGCTGCCAGTAGGTGTGGAATTAGGGTTAGCCCCTCCATGCACCCCCACCCCTCCTTTTATAGGAGCCCACTAATGGGCTTCCTAACCGAGGCCCATTAGTGCACTTAAGCCCAATCTAATTTGGATCATATCCTCATTAGGCTTCCAGCCCCTTAAGTGTGTGATCCTTTGGGCTCACGCGTAAACAGACATGGTCTGAGTACTCCTACTTGACCAATAGTTGACAGCGGCTTCTAGCAAGACGTGTCAACTCCTATGCCCATGCAAAGATCATATCAGACGAGCTGTCACAATCTCATATACATGCTATTCCCTTTGCCCCATGATATTTGGTCTAGCTCCAAGCTGACCTCTCTTTCCCGATGACGTGATCCAGAATCCTTGGTTAACCCTTAACCCTAACACGGCTATGCTTTTCTTGATCTGATCACTTGAGGGGCCCAGAGATATCTCACATCTTGACTGACCATATCTCACAGCATGGTCTTGACAAACCCGAGAACCACCTTTATGACTACCTAGTTACGGAGTAGTGTTTGATGGCTCCTAAGTAGGTCGGTTCACATCTTGAGTACATGCGATAATCTCAGGTCTAAGGACACAGCGTACACATTGTGTAATGAGAAATCACTATTTCTCGAGTTGGGTCGATCCAGCCTCATGTCATACATGTGCCCACATTATTAGTTTGACATCTCCATGTCATATGAATTGTGAAACACAGTCATCAATTAATACATGTGCTAGTCTAATATTCATGTGTGTCCATACATGAACTTCCAACTAGGAACAACTTTAGAATAACCATACAAGTAAAGAGTCTTACAAACAATTCACATAATTATCAATCAATACAAGTTGCCTTTCATGGATATTCAATGAACACATAATACACAATGGATACAACGAAATATGATCATCTCTATGATTACCTCTAGGGCATATTTCTAACAATCTCATCATATTGATTATATTCTTCCACAACCATCAACTCCTATGATATCTTGTTTTCCATGGACAATGACGTGTTTTGTCTTCTTTGCAGGATCAGCTATATAGAGTACCTGTGCGACCTGTGAGGCAAGTACCCATGGGTCATCTTTATAACCAACATTGTTGAGGTCAACAATCATGAGCCCATAGCCGTCCACCTCAACACCTTTTGGGTGGTTGATCCAACGACACCGAAAGTCCGGGATTTGTATATTGGAACTATAGTGCACTTCCCACAAATCATCTATGACACTGAAATATGTTGTATGTTGCTCTGTTCTCTCGTCTAAGGCCTCAATATGAACACCACTATTCTAAGACACGGTATTCTTGTCCTTGGCGGCAGTATAGAATAGATATCCATTAATATCATACCCTTGCCATGATGTGACCTGGCTAGACGGACCAGCTGCCAATATTTTGATCGTATGCTCCTCCACGGTCTCCCCATGTGGTAGATCCAGGTCCTTCAACCATGCAATCAGCTGTCGTTTGTGCTCTCTCATGACCCAATGATCCGAGCCGCCATTACTTTCTGCACGAATCATGCTCAAGTGTTCATTGACTAAAGGAGTCATTATCGTGAGGTGCTGCAAGATGCTACGATGGGCTTGTTGCACACCTTTGAAATCTTTGTCGATGAATATTTTCCTCCCAATTTGCCCACACCTTCCAACCTTGCCAAAAATCATGGAATAGGCAAACCAAGGGACACGTTATCCTTTAGGTAACCTAGGCAAGACTCGATGACATCCTCAGTACTGTATTCCTCTATCATGGACCCCTCAGGATGAGCATGATTCAGTATGTACCGATTGAGGATGGACATAAAATGCTCATACATTCACATTTCGTGTAGGTAAAGTGGACCAAGTGCCCGTATCTGATTGACCATGTGAATCATTATGTGTTCGGTTATATCAAAAAACCCCGAAGGGAAGCACATCTCAAGCTGTGCCATAGTCTCCCCAATGAATTTTTGGAGATCCTGCAACTCATCTTCGTCGATCACCTTTTGTGAAATCCTATTGAAGAAGTAACACAACCGAGTGATTACCATCTTTACATACACTAGTTTGATCGCTCTGATTGCAATCGGGAGGAATACCGTCAGCAACACATGAGAATCATGACAGTTATAGCAGCATAGTGACAGATCTTTCATCGAGACTAGTTTCCTTATCTTGGATGTGAAACGACTTGGGACTCTGATCCCTCTTAAGCTCTCGGACATTGCCTTCTTCTCATCACGTGTCAAGTTTTAGTATCCGGGGGAAGTTCATATCGGCCACTCCCTTTATCCGTAGGGTGAAGATTGTGGCAGAACCAACCTGAATTATACTGAATGATGGATTGAAGGGTTTGCTGACAATTATCAAGGTTTAATCATCAAAGGAAAAGCTCACTGCTTCTGCCGAAACAAATTCAAAGCAAGATCAAGGGTTTGATTTAGCTGTCAAGCTAAGATCGGTGATAAGGTTCAAACATGACCCAACCCACTTGATTCACAAAAGACCTTCTCAAATCCAGGTTAGCCTAGCAGATTACGTTGACTCCTACAACACAAAGTCTAGGCGGGCATTCAGATACAAGCAACATATTTTAATACAACAATGTAACAAGCAAGGCAATCAAATCAATCCAAGATGTCATGATGCATGCACGTTCTATCATCCTTACAACCAAAAATAACTGCCAAGTAATCTTGGTCTTACGTGGTTAGTTACGGTGGCACAATATAAATACGTCTCTCCCTGTAATAACTAGTCTATAAATCCTATTCGTCTTAACCTATTTTAACCGTGGTTAGCATTCCTGTAGAAAACACAATATGTATATACTGAACCTTTCATGCCAGCATGTCATGAAAGCGTTCCTAATCATTACTGTTCACTATAGAAACAGCATCTGTACAATTACCGCCGTACATACGACGTTAACATACGTTATCGAAACAACGTATTCATGGGGTACCGCAAAATACGGGAGTATTGCTGTTCGTACCCTGCGCCTAACCATATACTCCCAATGTAGTCAACCGAAGTTGGTGCATTGGCAGCATCTCAAGTAGGCCACTGCTTGAGAAACAGCGTTCGGTTCGCATCACCGACGGGAAGGCTAACTCCCCAGTTAGCTGAGGATCCTTACCTTCTTACCTTATCGTCGAAGGTGTTGTTACAGAAAGTAAGGTTGGGTTGTGCATGAATTTAAGTTTTGACAGAAAAGTAATGCTGGTAGTTAGGGTTATATATATATTATAGCCACCTCTACTTCCCTCATAAGCATTACCCTAGGGCTTTACGTACTAAACACAATCCTTAACGAATCCAACGCGACTTTGCCAAACATTTTGTTGGTCAAACTTTTATACTGAAAGCATTTCTAAGGTAAAATATATCTCCAAAGTAACCTTATAGCTCTAATACCAGCTGTGGCAGTACCAACCTGAATTATACCGGCTCAAGTACGCGAGTCCACTTCAGAGGGCTCCAACGTACTTCAAACGGTATAATCCCTTGGCCTGTCGGGTAGCGTCCCGATAAACCACCGATACAGGATCAAATAAGGTTACCTCACACGAAGGTGAGTCCAGAGATATAGTCACCATCATATTTTACATCACAGGGAATTACATTACAAGAGTTTCTAAAAGTAGTACGAAATTTCAAACTCAGAGAAATTATTACAAACTGTTAAAGTTATGGTTTTTGGCAGCGGAAAACATACGCGACGATTCACAACACGTCGTCAAGATGGATGTCATGCTAATCCCGGGCACGACATTACTCAGGATCGTTAGATGGTTGATCCGTCCCCGGCCAACACCGACGATCCTGAGTAATGTCGTGCCCGGGCTTAGCATGACATCCATCTTGATGACGTGTTGTGAATCGTCGCGTATGTTTTCCGCTGTCAAAAACCATAACTTTAACAGTTTGTAATAATTTCTCTGAGTTTGAAATTTCGTACTACTTTTAGAAACTCTTGTAATGTAATTCCCTGTGATGTAAAATATGATGGTGACTGTATCTCTGGACTCACCTTCGTGTGAGGTAACCTTATTTGATCCTGTATCGGTTGTTTATCGGGACGCTACCCGACAGGCCAAGGGATTATATCGTTTGAAGTACGTTGGAGCCCTCTAGAGTGGACTCGCGTACTTGAGCTGGTATAATTCAGGTTGGTACTGCCACAAAGATCTTGTCTTATCTTCATGGCTACCAAGTCCTGACGTGATTTCAAGGTATCCTTTGTTTTGGCTGATGTCTCCAAGAGGAGCCCAATTGTGTTACCAAACACATTCTTCTTTAGGTGCATACCATCGATTGCATGGCGGACCTCAAGATCCACCCAATACGGCAAGTACTTGTAGAAGATGGACTGCTTCTTGAATGGTATGCCATCGATGGGTGCCTTATCTCTCTTTCTCTTCTTCCCATCTTCCTTTTTCTTCCCATAAATGACCTGGATGGTCCGAACCACATTGAAAGCATAGTGCCCGTCTCGTTGTACTGGAGCAGTATGTAATTCAGGCCTACCGTCAAAAAGATTATAGAACGTCTTACTTCAGTACCTATGTCCTTCCACCAAGAAGCGTCTGTACCCAAGGTAAACTACCTTTCGAGAACCTTCAAGGAAAGACGATACGGTGCCATCCACGCACATCGTGCATCCTGTCCTACCTTTGATCTATCCTGATAGGACAAACAATGCCTAGTAATAATGGATGGTGATGAATATAATGGCTCTAAGATTAAAGGGCTGCCATGCAAAACCATCAAAAAAATTGATACCCTCCTTCCATAAAGTTTCCATCTCTTGCATCAAAGGCTCAAGAAAAATATTTATATCGGTGCTAGGATGCTTGGAGCCTGTCAGACCTGGGCACACGGGACTGCCCACGTGGCACACTTCACCTAGGATACGGGACGGGACATGGCCCACGCCCTACATCTGTTGTAACTACTCGTAATGTAGCAGGATTACTCCTGCAGTAGTTAGACTAGTTGGACACGGTAGGAGACGACCCGAGAAGTACTCGGGTAGGTCTCCTAGGCTCGTATCCGACTAGAACTTCCATGTAAACCTGTCCTACCAGACTATATAAGGGCAAACAGGGACCCCCTTGGGGAAAATCATCATCAAAGGCAATCCAAACCACACAGGATGTAGGGTATTACGTTCTCAGTAGCCCGAACCTGTCTAAAACCTTGCGTTCCTTTGCACCTTCGAGTTCCTGATCTTGGCGACACCCTACCTACAAACTCACTACCTTGGGGTTATCCCTCGGTGGGCGTGACGGTAAAACACCAACAGCTGGTGCACCAGGTAGGGGTGCTCATCGAAGATCCACCGAAGAACTCGATGGCATCGTTCAACTTCATCAGCACTGTGCTCGACGAGGGCACAACCTTCATCTTCGGCTCGTGGATTTGCATCGCTGATGGTTTTGGTGGCTTCAATAGCTACCTAGCCAACTTCAAGGAGCCGGAGGCTCCTTCATCAACTTCAAGCAGTGATCTAGACAACTTCATCGACAACCTCGACGACACGCTGCTTCCGATCTGGCCCAGCAGATCGAAAAGATGTCCGTTTTCAACATGACTTCCACTTGTGATGTGCTATATCTACTTGGGTCGGGTTCAAACCGATCAGAAAAGACCTCATGATCTAAATCCTCTTTGACTTGGAGGAGGATTTGGATCTTCTACTCAAGATCAAGGACGTGGGCGCCACCGCTTGTCGGGAGGCCCCCGTTTTCGACATCTACTCAGATTCCTACGAAGAGTACTCCCCGTGCAGTACTACACCTTCAAGCTAGATCCGAAAAGAACTCGGAGATGAGGGAGCCACCGCTCATCGGGTGGCCCCCGCCCTTGAAAACCACAAGCAACCCGACGGCCACACCGAATCTTTTTCAGGTAGCTTTCTGGGTTTAACCATCACTTCAATGCCACAAGGATGTTTCATGTACTGGAAGGGCTTTGAGCCCTCCGAACTACTCGATTACGAGTCTCGCCTTGTGGCCTTCACACAGGAACTACCCTTCCAAGAGGGTAGACCTCTATCTCCTATCGCTGAAGGAGAGAGTAGCACAGAGCTACTCGAGTACAGTCTTAGGGCTAACCACTCGCCGGATCGACAAGTCTGCATGGCCTCCCTTCATAACGCGAAAGAAGATGAGCTAGACACCCAGTATGACAACGAACAACTCGCTGACGTCTCAGCCGATGAGCCCACAGCAAATTCTCCCCAAGATGAAGACGAGGAGCACCGAAGGATCCGACAGGCAAAGAATGCCAAGCGTGCTCAACGCAGGCGCAACGCGCAGAATCGTGCCCGCGAACCAAGGGATCTCAACAATGCCTTTGCACTAGTCGTGGATTGCGAGTACCGTACGCCGATGGGCAACATCCAATGTCTTCCACTTGGAATCAGCTCTCGAGGTCTAAGCAACATGGTGATACTGCACTGGTCAGTCGCACCCCTGGAGGAGGCCACGAGAGTTGGAGGAACGACAACTGCCTGCGCAATGAGGGCCATCTGTCTACGTGTGGCAACAATGAACAAGAAGTACAACAACCTCCCCGCAACCAGTGGGGGGCAAGGCAGGACGGCCAAGATCCACTTGAGGCCAACCTCCATGATGCTCCCATGGTCGACCTCAGGAAAAAAAATCAATGAGGGCTGCGACGTGCGGCTTGTTATTGAAGCAAGGAGAAGGAAACATCCCGTCAGGTACCATGACGACGATGACAATGACCGTTTCCCCCGCCTTCAACACCGGCATCACCAACAAGTCCTAGCCCAAGGACTTCAAACTAGCCGGAATCCCCAAGTATGACGGTAAGCAGGACCCGCGCTAGTGGCTTCGTTGCTACTCCGTTGCCATTGAAGTTTTAGGGGGATCCAACTCTACAAAAGCTCTCTACTTCCCGGTGGCTCTGGAGCCCGCACCCCTCACGTTGCTTGAAAGCGTCAAGCCAAACTCCATTGACTCGTGGGAGGACCTCAAGTGGGCCTTCATCGACAACTTCCAGGGATCCATGATCAGGGCGGGCACTCGTCACGACTTGTCCTAGGTGAAGCAGGAGATGAACGAGACCCTAAGGTCTTACACACGGCATTTCTTTGAGACACGCACCACCATCGCCAACATCAACGATGAGGACATCATCCGTTGTTTCCAACATGGCCTCTTCTCGAAGAACATGTACCACGACTTCGGGTGCAACTACCCGACTACTGTTGTGGAGCTGCGTGACATGATGGCCAGGAGGGCTGACCAGGAGGATGAGGAAAACAACCGCTTTCCGAAGCGCAACCATGACAAACAAGGCAACGCCAATGGCCACTTCAACAAAAGCCGGGAAACCCTCGAAAGCGCAAGCCAGACCATGAAGTCGCGGCTGTTGAGCGAAATCCACGTGGCAAGAAGTCAGGGAACAACCACTTAGACTACGAGCAAGTCATGCATAAACAATGCCCGATACACCAGAAGTCGTGACAGACGCTCTTCGAGTGCATCACCATCCGAAAATCACTCAATGCTCCACCCCTCCCCCAACCAGGAAAGCGAAAGGACAAGGAGGATGACAAAGAAGGAGGTGACTAGATAGGGGCTCAAGACTTCCAGGATCCAAAGAACATCATTAACATTATCTTCGGCGGAGACGGCAGATTCCCCTCCAAGCGCGCATAGAAGCTAACCCTATGCAAAATACTCTCTGTGGAGCCAGTCATGACAAGGCCCTTGAGATATAGTGAGGTCCCGATCTCCTTTTCCAGGGATGACCAATGGGACCAGCTTCTCTGAGCCGGGAAAATTCCCGCTCATCCTAGACCCTGTTGTGGCGGGCTCACAGCTCACCCGAGTACTCATCAATGATGGAAGCGGCCTCAATCTTCTCTTCGCGAGTACTCTCAAGAAGATGGGACTGGACATCTCCAAGATGCTTACTCCCAGCAAAGCTCCCTTCTACGGATCATCCTGAGCAACATGACTACACCACTCGGGTCAGTGGTCCTGCCAACCACCTTCGGGACAAAAGACAACTACCGCACCGAGTGCATCAAGTTCGAGGTGGCGGATTTCGACTCGTCATAACATGCCAACTTTGGTAGGCCAGCACTAGCCAAATTCATGGCCGTGCCCCATTATGTCCACCTGCTACTCAAGATGCCAGGCAAGACAAGTGTACTCACACTCCATGGGGACCTAAAGAAGTCAAACAACTGCGACCAGGAGGCAATCGAGTACACCATGACTTCACACATGCCAAAACCGTTTGTAGAAGTACTCGCGGCTACGCTAAAGCTGACCAACACAGAGATGGAAATCTCAACCCAACGGCCAAGCCAGTTGAGGGTTAAACCTAACCCCAGCGACGTTGGCATCAGGACCATCCAGCTGCAAGAAGGCGACCCGTCCAAGACTGCTCTGATTGGAGGCGGCTTAGGCAACAAATAGGAAAGCATGCTCATCAGCTTCCTTAGGGCCAACCGTGACATATTCACATGGAAACCAGCGGATATGCCAGGGGTGCCCAAGGAGTTGATCAAGCATTGCTTGAAAGTCGATCCTAAAGCCACTCCAAAGAAGCAACGACTGCAATGTTTCACCCCCGACAAGAGGGAGGCCATCAAGAAAGAATTACCAAAACTACTCACGACTGGTTTTATCAAGAAAGTATACCACCCTGAGTGGTTAGCTAACCCTGTACTTGTACTTAAAAAGAATAACAATGAATGGAGGATGTGTGTGGATTATACTGACCTCAATAAACACCGCCCGAAGGACCCCTACACGCTCCCACGCATCGACCAAGTCATCGACTCCACAGCTGGCTGCATTTTGCTCTCCTTCCTCGACTGCTACTCGGGCTATCATCAGATAGCTCTCAAGGAGGAAGACCAGATCAAAACGGCGTTCATGACCCCCTTTGGAGCATATCCTTACACTATAATGTCTTTTGGGTTGAAGAATGCAGGAGCCACCTATCAACGGGCCATCCAATTGTGCCTCACGAACTAACTACACCGCAATGTTGAAGCTTATGTGGATGATGTGGTCATTAGGACCAGATCCCATGGCGAGTTCATCACTGATCTCGAGGAGACTTTCAATAGCTTACGACGGTTTCGATGGAAGCTCAACCCGACAAGTGCATCTTTGGTGTGCCTCAGGGCAAACTACTCGGGTTCATCATTAGTCGCCGCCGGATAGAAGCAAATCCAGAGAAGATTAACGCCAATACAGCCATGGATGCTCCGAAGATGATCAAGGACGTCCAGAAGGTGACTGGCTGCATGGCAGCTTTGAACCGCTTCATCTCCTAACTTGGAGAAAGGGGACTACCCTTCTTCAAGTTGCTCAAGCGCCACGACAAGTTCAAAATGGACCAAGGAGGCAAACCAGGTGCTACAAGATCTCAAACATCACTTGCAGTCACCACCCATCCTGATGGCTCCCCAACCAGGCGAGAACCTGCTGCTCTACATCGCCGCGACTACTCACATCGTTAGCACGGCAATCATGGTGGAACGATAGGAAGAAGGCCACACCTCTGGGGTGCAGCGATCAGTTTACTTCATCAGTGAAGTCCTCTCTGAATCTAAGGTTCGTTACCCGACGATTCAAAAAATTCTTCACGGTATACTCATCACTTTCAGGAAGCTTCGCCACTATTTGATTCATACAATATCCTGGTGGTCTTTGACTTCCCATTGGCGGATATCCTCCATAATTGGGACGCTACCGGGCGCATCTCCAAGTGGGCGGTGGAGCTGGGAGCCCTTACACTCAACTTCAAGCCCCAGACAACCATCATGTCGTAGGCACTAGTCGATTTCATGGCGGAGTGGCGAGAAAACCAAGTGCAAGCCCTAACCAACCAGCCGGAGCATTGGGTCATGTACTTTGATGGTTCACTCAAGCTCGGTGGCAGTGGTGCGGAAGTACTTTTTATCAGCCTGAGAGGAGAAAAGATCAAGTATGTGTTTCAAATACTGTTTGAGGTCTCCAACAACAAGGCCGAGTACGAGGCATTGTTGCACGGGCTACGCCTAGCAATCTCCGTGGGCATCAAGCGACTACTCGTCTATGGCGACTCCTTACTGGTGGTTCAACAGGTCAATAAGGAGTGGGACATATACAAGGACACCATGGATGCCTACGTCATGGAAATACGCAAGCTCGAGAAAAAATTCTCAGGGCTGGAAATTCATCATGTGGTTCATGACAACAATGTGGGCACGGACGTGCTCTCCAAACTAGGTTCTGATCGAGCTACCTTCCCACCGGAAGTTTTTGTTCATGAGTTGCATCATCCTTCCATCAGGGCACCAGACTCAAGTTCCATCGCTCCGGGTCCCAAGGAACCCGACCAAGAGGTCTTGATGATCGAGGTCGACTGGAGGGTGGCCTTCATCGACTACATCCAGGAGCACAAACTACCCCCCGACGTCAACCCAAAAAGTGCTGAAACTACTCGCATCCTACGGTGCAACAAAGGATATGTTCTAGTCGGGGGTAATCTGTATAAGCGTGGATCAGCATCAGGCATACCCATGAAGTGTGTCAGCAAGGAGGAGGGTAAAGAAATACTCCAAGAGATTCACAAAGGCGTGTGCGGAAACCACGCTGCTTCTCGCACACTAGTCGCCAAGGCGTTTCGATCTAGTTTCTACTGGCCGACTGATTTGGCAGATGCTGAAGCACTAATTCGCCGGTGCACCAACTGCCAATTCTTTGGCAAACAGCCTCATGTTCCGGCTCATATCCTTATCACCATACCACCTTCATGGCCGTTTGCATACAGGGGCTTGGACATGATTGGGCCCTTCACAACTACGCTAGGAGGTTTCACACACATGTTGGTGGCCATCGACAAGTTTACAAAGTGGATCGAGTACAAACCAATCGCAACACTTAGTGCAGATCAAGTGGTTACTTTCATCTGCGATATCTTACATCGCTTTGGCTTCCCCAAAACCATTATCACAGATTTGGGATCTAATTTCCACTCGCATCAATTTTGGGATTTTTGTGGACAAAGCTCCATTGAAGTTAAATATGTTTAGTGGCTCATCCGCGGGCCAATGGCCAGGTAGAGCGTGCCAACGGCTTGATTCTTGATAGACTGAAGAAAAGACTCTATGATGAGAACAACAAAAATGGCAGCAAGTGGATCAATGAGATCTCATCAATAGTCTAGGGGCTTCGCACACAACCAAGCAAAACCACAGGCCAGTCACCTTTCTTTCTCGTATATGGGTCTGAGGCTGTATTACCAGCTGACGTGATGTGGAAGTCTCCATGACTAGAAATGTTTGAAGAAGGCGAGGTTGATAATGCAAGACATCTTGAACTTGATTCAACTAAGGAAATCTGATGCAATGATTTGATGCAGTTGGCCTGCTACCTACAAGGAGGTTGTCATAACCACGAGAGGAACGTTCAACGACATTCTTTCAATGTTGGAGATATGGTTCTTCGACGAATCCAGGATGATACCGGGCTTCACAAGCTTAACTCACGATGGGAAGGACCTTTCATTGTGTACAAGGTTACAAGCCCTGGATCTTATCGCTTGCAAAACTCGGATGGCCAGGAGGTACCAAATTCATGGAATATTGAATGTTTACATCGGTTTCATCCTTGAAACGACTGGGGGCATCTTCTATTGTTTCCTAGAGGTTGATACTACCAGTACAACTCCATTTTACCGGTTTACGACTGGTACTTCGCGCAAGTTTACTGAAGGGGCTTCGCTCCCATAATCCCAGTGCCTAATTACTAGAGTATGACTAGTCTTTTTTGGTCTCTGAAGGGCCTTTGTGCTAATACTTCCACTACAACTCTATCTTACTAGTTTACGACCGGTATCATGTGCAAGTTTAGTGAAGGGGCCTTGCTCTCTTATTTTCAGTAACATATTACTTGTTTTCAACTTGTACATTGTGTTATTGCAGGGGCTTTACTCCCATGACAAGATTTTTACTTGTTTACGATTGGTCCCACACCTGTTCGACTACTTGTCTTGACTACAATCCTATTCAGGATCGATTCCGACTAGATGGCATCATAGATTGCTCATCCACTAGTGGCTACTTGCTACGGTTGGTCTCGGGGGGCTAGCGCCACCTTACTGCTTTGATTACTTTATGCTCTTGGCTCAGGGGCTTGATGTGACAAGGCACTTAGCGTGCCTCAAGAAATAGCTCTCATGCTGGATGCTGTACATCTACTTAACAATACCCGATCGAAGAGACTTTCTAAGATCTATCTTGGGTAGATGCTTGTTAACCACTATTTCACAAATTTTATTCCAACATAAGGGGTTTTCAATTTATTACCCAGAGGACTTATTTAATCATTGGCTCAGGGCACAAAGATTGGTTTGCGAGGTAATTTTGGGTGCTGTTGGGAATGTTATTTGTTTCACCATTTTTTCAGGGAATTCGTCCCGAAAAAAGAGGTTTTTCGAATTTACTACACCAATTTTCCCATGTTCACCGTCAAATCTTTGCCATCATATGTTGCATGCCATGATTCTTTGGATCCTTAATTCCAAATCTTGGGGATTTGAATTCAAGGCTTGAGGGCTGCATGACACGTGTCATTAGCGACTTATTTTTCAAAATTGCTGGAAGAAAAGGATAGAAGATTCAAGATTAAATTGACCCTCAGCCTGATTCTACGAGTCAACCTAAGGCTCGGGGGCTACTCCATATGGAGTGCAAATTTAATCGCACCCCATATAAAGAAGACTGGACAACTACTCGGGGCATGAGCACCGCACAGTCTTGATGCAGCTAGGAAAGTACTCGGAGGACACCTTCATGATGGAGTTTGGGAGAACTCGAAGATGCCCTCAGAAGTACTCGGACGCCTGCGGTACTCGACTATGAAGAGCTCGGGGGCTTGTCTGACCCAGGCACATGAGACTACCCACATGGCACACTTCACCTAGGATACGGGATGGGATATGGCCCACGCCCTACATCTGTTGTAACTACTCATAATGTAGTAGGATTACTCATGCAGTAGTTAGACTAGTCGGACATGGTAGGAGACGACCCGAGAAGTACTTGGGTAGGACTCCTAGGCTCGTATCCGACTAGGACTTCCATGTAAACCTGTCCCCCCAGACTATATATGGGCGGACAGGGACCCCCTTGGGGACAATTATCATCAAAGCCAATCCAAACCACACAGAATGTAGGGTATTACGCTGTCAGCAGGCCGATCCTGTCTAAAACCTTGCGTTCCTTTGCATCTTTGAGTTCCTGATCTTGGCGACACCCTACCTACAAACTCACCACCTCGGGGGTATCCCTCGGTGGGCATGGTGATAAAACACCGCCAGGGCCCTATATAAGGACAGATAGCAAAAGATACTTCCTTTTCTGGCATAACCATGTAGGTAGGTTGTACATCATCAATACCACTGGCCATGTGCTGCGGGTGCTACTTCTTTCACCAAACGGATTCATTCCATCCATACTCAATATGAACCAAACATTTCTCAGGTCATTCTCAAATTCCAGATAGTACTTCTCATCAAATTCCTTCCACTGCTGAGCATCAGTTGGATGTCGGAGCTTTCCGTCACCCTTCTTATGCTTATCTGAATCCCACCATCGCATCAGTTTAGCATCCTTTGGGTTAGAGAAGAAACACCTCAGGCGATCGGAAACTGGGAGGTACCACATAACCATGGCGGGAATTTTGCTCTGCTTCTCAGGAATGCCTAAAGTAGCGTCATCTGGCTCAACAGAGGCAACACTATTCTTCGCCACGTTTCTTTTTATTCACATCGGTTGGACCATGATTGTCGTCACCACAATAACTAGCATTGTTTTTGTACCGACTCGTAGAGCATATAGGGCATTTCTTAAAGTCTTTGAAAGTATCCCCACGATACAAAATACAATGATTTGGACATGCATGAATTCTTTCCACACCCATCGTGAACAGGCTCACAAGCTTCTTTGCTCGGTATGTGTTGGCTGGCACTTTATTTGGCTTTGGAAGCAACCAAGCCAAGATACGCAGCAGATCATTGAAACAACCATCTGACCAACCATGCTTAGCCTTCAGAGTTAAAAGCTCAACTATGAAATGAAGCACGGTCCAGTGTTTCGGGCATCCCTTCGATTGCTTATATATATTTTCCTCTGCTAATTTTCTCACCGTCTTGAAGTTTGCTAACCCCATAGCACTAGCAACCAATACCTCTGCTTTGGTGTGGTGCAACAACTGGTTTGGAAAATCACTGTCATCAAGTTCATCACCACTGCTATCACCATCCATGGGACCGTCGACATCATCATCTTGGAATCCATCAACTCCATCATCATCAACAACCAATCATCATCATCATCTCCACCACCATCAAAATAAGAATGAAACATTATGTCAAACTCCTCATCTTGTATGATTTCATCCAGTGGATAATTCGTCGGAGGGGGAGCATCCGTCTCGCCATGATACTTCTAGATCTTGTAGTCCTTAACAAAACCACTCACTATCACATGCGATCTAATTGTAGTTGGATCACTGAATACTTTCAAATTCTTGCAGGCATTACATGGGCAATGCATCAATTGTGTCTTGTCATTTCTTACGTGGTTCTCCGCAACTTGACTGAATTTATTAAGCTCTCCATAGAAATAGGTATCCTTCCTTTTTGCATTGTACATCCATGTCCTATCCATATCTGAAAAGATAGAAAAAAATAAATCAAATTATTTTCTCGCAAGAAATAGAGTCCTAAATTCACATAAATATATACTTCTATATATGTATAGGTGTTGGAAAAAGTTAATTTAACTAATACTAAATAAAAAATCAATTCCCAACCTATTATTGTACTACTAAATATTAGGAAAAAAATGTAACATGCATGTACATAAATATAGAAAAAATCAAATCTTTTTCTCAAAAGAAATGGAGCCCTAAATTGATATAAATATATACTTGTATATATGCATAGGTGTGGAAAAAATCAATTTAACTTGTACTAAATGAAAACAATAAAAAACTCAACATATTATTTTACCACTAAATGTTGGGAAAAATCTAACATGAATCTTTGAAAAATAGGAAAAAATAAATCTTCTTCTCTCTACTCCATAGATCTAGGGCATTATTTACTTAAGAATGATGCTAAAAACTATAGATCGAGTCAAAATAATTGTATAATCTTGTTCTCCTACTAAAATAGCACAACTTCATCCAAAAGTTCGAGGCAAATGGTATCTCAAATGGCTAATCCACATCATGGAGATCTAGAGCTAGTTAGAGGCAAAGAGAGCTCCATTTGAGCCATAAATCGAACAAAAGAGCTTAGAAATGACAAGGAATTAGCATCAACTTACCTCCTAGAGCCCCCAACTTGAAGGAAATCAAGTTGTAAAGCTCCCCCTCCCTTTTTCTTTTTTTGACTCTTGGGGGAGCTCCTCTCCCGAGCAAACAATGGGGGTTGGGAGGAGGAAGAAGGTGCTGATTTTTATAGATATTTTTAGGGACGGGTTGGGGGTGAGCCGCCCCTGTAAATATATTTGTAGAGGCGGCTCACCCCCCCAGCCGCCCCTGCAAATGGGCGCCATTTGTAGAGGCGGCTGAGGGGGTGAGCTGCCCCTACAAATGGCATTTTTAGGGGCAGCTCAACCCCCCCAGCCGCCCCTTAAAATGGCGCCCATTTGTAGAGGCTGAGGAGGTGAGCTGCCCCTTAAAATATTTTAACAACACGAACAAATGATTATTTTCTACGAACAAAATATTAAACATCACCAATATTTGATTGTATAGGATAAATAATGAAAAATGAATATCTCGAACAAATGATTCAACATCACCGAACAATTTAGTGTCCAAAGAGAACAAATAATTTAACACTACGAACAAATTAGTTACACACATAGATAAATAATTTTACATGAAGAACAAATGCATATACATAAAAAATTATTCTTATAAGCATATATACAGGTGCTAAACAAATTAGTATATGAATAAATCATTTCAGACACCAATTAATGAGTCTACAATACAAATAAATTAATATACATTGAACATGACTCCCTCTTAAATGTGATCAAATAGGTTTATATAGTAACAAGTAAGTATAAATCTGTTAACACTTGATTATATAATAAACAAACATGGTTGATATGATTATGTAAAAGATAAATTACAAATTCCAATAAACTTATGTACCTAAGGTTCATAATCAGAAAAGAAAAGAAAAATAATAAACAAATAATCAGCAAAGAAAAGAAAGTAACCATAAATAATTAAATGAATAGAAAAGGAAAAACATATATTAATTTTTTAAAACTATAAAAAATAAAATGAAAAGTATATTCTTATGTGCATATATATTATATACACATGTCAGACAAGTATATATAAAAAAAGGAGAAGAAGGAAAAGACAAACTAAAAAAAGAACAGAAAATGAAAAATAGAAATTACTAAAAATGAAAATAAATATTAAAAATAATAAATAATAAGTAAACAGAATATGTAATAGTAACATAAAAGGAAAGGAAAAAAGAAAAAAACTAATACATAGCCGCACCCTCCAGCCAATATATAATGAGCTAGATACAACCTCACCCGTGTGTCTTCCCTTTTCACATGGACTGAAAATAGCTAACGAGCTTAATCTTCTCGGGCAGGCTGAGAGTAGCTAACGGATTGAATCTGCTAATTTACCTCGCTTCAGGTGATGCATGAGCGATTTGTCACTGATGATATATAGCCACGGCGGATCAGCCCCCTCCTTGGGATCACGGCTAAACATGGAGAGTTTTGCTTCATGTTCTAACCCTATGGCTTATTATGGTGGTGGGCTGGTGGCATGCGAACTGTGGCAGAACCAACCTGAATTATACCGGCTCAAGTACCCGAGTCCATTCCTGAGGGCTCCAACGTGCTTCAAACGTATAATCCCTTGGCCTGTTGGGTAACGTCCCGATAAACCACCGAATACAGGATCAAATAAGGTTACCTCACACGAAGGTGAGTCCAGAGATACAGTCACCATCGTATTTTACATCACAGGGAATTACATTACAAGAGTTTCCAAAAGTAGTACGAAGTTTCAAGTTTAGAGAAAACATTACAAACTATTAAAGTTATGGTTTTGGCAGCGGAAAACATACGCGACGATTCACAACACGTCGTCAAGACGGATGTCATGCTAAGCCCGGGCACGACATCACTCGGTATCATCAATGTTGGCCGGGGTCGGATCCCATTCCACGGACCAACCGTCTGGAAGAGCACAGGGCCAAAACAGGGGAAGAGTAGGGTCTTCAAAGGCTTTACCTGAAAAATATATAACTAGCAAGACTGAGTATACTAATACTCAGCAAGGCTTACCCGGGATTGGGTATACTTTAGCCCATAACTAGACTCATGAAGGCATTGTAAAGGCTCTGCGTTTATTTTTAGCTGAAAAGCAACAAAGAGTAGAACTTACTTTCAATTTTTAGCTTTCAGATTCTAGCTTGATTAGCCATTCTAGGTAAGCACCTATACTAAACAAGCAAGATAGAGATTATCATCCATCCAGATTATTCCATCAACAGTTACACTATTTACTCTATGTGGTAAAAGGGATAAGCAGTCTCAATCTTTGTGAGAAGCGGATGATTCTGAATCGAATTCAACCTTGCAAGGTAAACCTAACTCACACGCTTGGAACATCCAAAGATCGTTCTGAATCAACCGTTTCCCTCATATTCCGGGTTATGGATTAGGGCCACCACAAGCGACTGCAGGACCGTACGCACACCAATTGTGCAGGACATACGTCTGTAGCGTGACTACATGATCCCGTATTCCTGTCTGCCTTGCGGAACGTACTCCCACACGTCGGTGCGTGTAAACATAAAATAAAAGTCGAGTGGTGGAGACGTGTCCATTTGCCGGGCCATTCGAGTACTAGGCTTACCGCTTACCATATTTTACGGCATGTGGCTAGTACTTTCAAACGCTTAGCCACCACTACCACACACTTCGACCTTAACACTTTTATCAAAACAGACAGGGTAAATCTTCAGGTCATGATACAGTACACGACCCTATCCATCATCCTTATAATGATTGCAGAATTGTAAACAAGCAATTCCAATATCGCGCGAGTGACAGGAAATCACCCGACTTTTACCGGTCCTATTTAGCAGAGCATCTATGCAATAAGGACTCGGGTACAATCCATTGGATTCCTAAGATCTTATGCAACTAGGGTTTCATTTCAACTCCTAGACTTAATGCAAGATATATAATATATTAATGAAATTGTAATAAAATGAAATATTGGGATATGCATCGGGGCTTGCCTTTACTGGTGAGGCTGAAGTTAGGGATGTTAGTATTGTTATCTTCCGAACATTGGTTCGGGGCTTCCGAATCCCTCGGTGACGTTCATTTGGTCTTCAGAAACATCCTCTGCAGACTCCTGGGAGATCTCGTAGGTACCGTTTGCGGAAGTAGTCGTATCTACATGCAATGCAATATTACATTCAAAGTGTGCATATGAAACTACCTTACTTTATAATAAAGTTGCAATTCAACACTCATTTAACATGCTACTCACAGAACAATAAAAAAGATCAGAAACTAACTTGGGTAGAGCTTTAGTTGGACAACTAATTAAAATCGGCTATTTGTTGAACGTTCCAACAGAGCCGATGGAAAACAACAGGGTTTTAGTGGATAGAATTGGTAAAGAAGGGAGCTCTCTATACAGTTTTAGGAAATCTGCTGATTTCTGTTTGGAATAGAAATTGGCAGGAGTAGTTTCTGGATATGAGCAGAAGAGATTAACTGATTTGGTTTTACCTAAGGTTAAAATGACTGATATAGGAATATTAAAGGTACAGTGTTATAAGGATAGATCAAAGGAGGATCTTGCTGATTGGATTATCAGCATGTTTCTAGTCTATCTAATTGGTTGGTGCATTGGTCTTGGCCTTAACCGATGAGGATGCACAGGTTTAGCCGATTGATGTGCTTTGGTTGTGCCTAACAGAGGCGTGTCTACTGTGTTAGTTTACTATCTAGGGTTGTGTACTTTGGCTTGTGTAGCCGATTGATAGGTGCATCGGGTTCCTAATTGATCGATGAAAGCATCGATTACTTTAGTAGAGGGGTGATTCCTAAAGCAGTTGTGTCTTAATTGAGATGTGCTTAAGTGTTATCCTAGGTAACTGGGTGTGGTTGAGGGTATGTGACTGATAGATATATAGCCGATCTCTCAGCCAATAAATCGGCTGATAGAAGTGTGTGGATAAGGATGGGAGGACTAAGGATTGATCGGCCATATTAGATTGATATGGAAGACAACTAGAATCGGCTTGGATTGGCCGATAGCAAGAATCCTAAGATCGTGTGTGCATCTTCGATACATCGACTATGTGCAACCGATGTAGGACAGAACAAAAGAATTATATCGGCAGTAGCCGATATTAGAAGGGTAACAACCGGATCAGCTAACTAGCCGATGGTAGAAGCATATCAAAAGAAGTGCATCGGCTGACAGCTGTTACACAGAAACATCATAGACTTAAAGGAAACGGATGCTTAGCGGCGGAGCTGATAGCCGACGCTGAAGCATAGCTGCAGAGATGTATTAGCTAAGCAGCAGATGCACATACGAACTAACAAGGATTCTTATATGGAAAGGACCTTAAGAAGATGGAAATCAAGACAAGAACAATGTCTTGATGGCAGGGATATGAGCACTCATGTGAAAGGATTAACTAAATATCACACATCTCCACTTGAGACACATATCCTATGATCTATATTTTCGCTACAACACATGCATACAACATAAGGTACAATAAAGCACTCATTCCCTAATATTTAACCTAGACTACAAATCAAAGACTTTCAACTCAAGATCACAACATTAAACTTGAAGATTTTGACCTAAAGATTCAAACAAAACCGATTTTGTATTTTTATGAACTTCTTATGAATTCCTATGAAATGTAGAAGTTCACTAATTTGAAATAAAGAAGGCTTTGGAAATTTTACAAAGAACACCCTAGAACTTTCTAAATCAAAGCAATTAAGTCCCTGGTCGGGAAAAACAGAGAACAGGAAGATAACGGTGATATTCCGGCAAAGGGGTCGCCGGCATTAGGAAGATTCAGTGGGTCAGGGCAAACCTTAGGGTAGCCTTGGTTGTGGAGAATAATGGGCGGAAAGTGAATTCCTGTGATGAATAGGATCAGCGATGAGAAGAGCTCGACGGGGACGAGGTTCTGTGGGTGACGAAGAAGCTTGCCAGGGGATTGTAGTGGGTGGAGGATGGCCGGAGGGGTAATCCCCGTGGTGATTCGTGGTGATGGCGGTTGGCTGGCGATGTTTCGGCGAAGGGATTCAAAGAAGCTCGATAAGAGGGTCCAGGAGCTTTCTGGATGTGTTGTGGTCTTGCTCGGCCGATCGGCAAGGAATAGGAGCTGCTGGACGTCGTGGTCTTATGGGAGAAGCCGATAGGGCCGGATTGGTTCGCTATGCTGATTTCTTCGCGAATCACAGGGTTCTCCTGCTCATGGGCTGAGCCTCCTCTGCTCACGTGCTTGTGCTGCAACCGCCCTCTCCTCCTGCTGTGACGCCATCAGGGCCGGTCTACCACCGCCGCCGGTCTTCCGCTGCGCGTTGAACCCGCGCTGCGTTGCTCCTGCCTCAACCTCCGCATGAATGAAGGGAGTTCGCCGTGCCTGGCTACACCTAGCTCCTCCGAGCTCGTCGCACCCGGTCGCCGCCTTCGCTTCGCCACCTCTGCTTCCGGCTCGCCACGTCATAACCGCCCCTCCGCCTCCGCGAGGGCCGTGGTCTGTCTGCATCAGGGCCATGCCTTCCGTTGCCTTCTCCTCCACAGCCTCCGACGTCCCCCACGCGCGGCCCCACTGCTCCCGTGCGAATCCGCCCGTAGCCGCCGCACTGCAGCTCTTCCCGCACCGCGCGCGACCTCCCTGCACACCGACCCGGTCGCGGCCTGAGCTCGCCCAGCGGGGACACCGCCATGTGCTGCACGTCACCGCCCTGCACGCCGTCGCCCTACACGCCGTTGCCTTGCACATCGTCACTCCAGCGCCGCCAGCGCCGCAAGCGCCGCGGCTCCTCTCGCGCACACGCACCTGTGCGCCGTCACCACCGGCCCACGGGGAAAGGAGCCCTGGGCGCCGCCAGGTCCCGCGTGCCGCTCGGCCACCTCGCAGGCTTGGTGCCGGACCACCCCATCTCCTTCACGCGCGAGGCCCTGTGCGGGACCACGCCGAGCCGCAGCTCCCGCGCCACTGGCCCGCTCCAGCGCGCCTATGCCGCGCGCTGCTCCCGCGCCGCAGCGCCGCGCGCTGCGCCCCAGCGCCGCCTGCACGCTCCGCACGCCGCCAGCGCCCGTCCCGCGCCGTCGCCTGCGCCGCGCCTGCGCCCGCTCGCCCAGCGCCTGCGCCGCCTGAGCCGTGCCGAGCCGCAGCCGCCCACGCCTACGCCGCGTGGAGGAGAAAAAGGGGCGGCCGGGGTGGAGATAAGATTAGAGGCGAGGGAGAGAGAAAGAGAGACGCCGACGGTGGGAAAAAGAAAGGGTGCCAGAGAGAAGAAAAACAGAGAGGAGAAGGAGAAATGGAATTCTCCCAAGGACTTATGCCCAAATCTAGAAAATTACAGAGACCTTTCTGTAAAGCATAAATTTCACATTAATTTAAAACCCTAATGAAGAAATGCCCAAAACTAAAGTTGGAGAGTGTCAGACCCGGGGCCACGGGGCTGTGCACATCAAGGAGTCCGTATTGGACTAGGGGATAGGACGTGTCCTGTACCTTATTTATGTTGTATTCTACCCGCATGCGGAGTAGAACTAGTCGATACAGAAGGAAATTACTCGAGTTGTACTTGAGTACGATTTCTATGTTAGTATCAGGCTAGGATACATGTAACCCTGTCCCCCCGGATATATAAGGGCAGACAGGGACCCCCTCAAAACATAAGATCACCAGATCAACACCAAGGCAATACAAACCATCATACAGGACGTAGGGCATTACGCATATTGCGGCCTGAACCTGTCTAAGTCTTGTGTTGTCTGCACCTTCGAGTTCCTGATCTCGGCGCATCCCAACCTAAAACCTACCACCTTGGGTATACCCCTTGGTGGGCAGCCGGATAAAACCCGACAGCTGGCGCGCCTGATAGGGGTGCGCATCAGAGATCCGCTGGAGAACTCGATGGCGATTTTCAAGTTCCCCAGTCCCGTGCTCCCTGGGGGCACAACCTTTGTTTTTGGCTCGTGGGTCTGCGTTGCCAACGGCGCAGGCGGTTTCTGTCGGCACACCGTCGACGACACCTTCAAGCTAAAGACACTCGCTGCAAGGCTCGACGACTTTGTCGATTATCTCGACGAGTTGCCGTTTTCTGACTCTGCCAGGGAGACCGAGGCAGCGTCTGTTTCTACTGTTCCTTTTTCCACGTTGGAAAAGGACTTGGACTCTTTGCTCCAGGCTGGAGGTTCCGGGGCCACCGCATGCCGGGAGGCCGAGGATCACCTGGCCGCTTGCGGGCTGATGATTACCACCACCTCCGAAGGACGAATTGTTCATTGGAGGGGGATGAACTTGTCCGACTCACTCGGACATGAAGACCGATTGGTAGCCCATCTTGAGCCTTTGCCTTTTCAGGAGGGCAGGGCGTTGGCTGCCATATCCGAGGGCTCGACTGAGCTAGTCGAAGCCCCTTCCGAAGAACTCGCAACTCGCCAAGTCCTGATGGCGGAAGAAGGGGACGACGATGCCCTCATCCCCATTGGCGCACTTGACGGCATATCAGAAGATGAAGACACCGCAGAAGCCGAGAACGAGAACGACGCCGAGCGCGACGCGCGACGTACAAGGAACAGAGCTCGTGCGGTTCGCAGAAGGCGCGCCAACGAGCGCATACGTTCTGCACAGCGCGAACTCAACGCCGAATTCACCGCGGCAGATGAACGTGGCTTCAGGACTCCTGTGGCCAACATCGCTCGGGTAACAGCATTACTCGAGCGAAGCAACGACCCCAATGTCCGACAAGCACTCATTTACGCCCAACGGGCGTGGGTCCAGTTGGACCGGCAGGCTCCGGCATCGCTCGTCAGGGACGAGCACGTCGGAGACAGCCGAAGCCAGGCCCCAAGTCGAACAACGGGTCATCGCCCGTGACCCCAACGCAGCAACAATAATGATGGCGTGGGTGGAAGCCAGATCATCGGTGGGAGGCGACAGCCACCTCCGGCCAACAACCCGAGGCAGCCCAACCCTCCACGTCACCAACCTGATCTTCGCCAGAAGATCAATGAGGGGCGCGATGCCCGGTCAGTCCTCGACTCGAGACGACGGGAGCGCGAGGTAGTCGAGCGAGATGATGCTGACTGCAGCGATCGTTTTCCCGCGTTCACTGCGAGATTCAACAACTACAAGTACCCGGAGGGTTTCAAGCCAATTGGCATTACCAAGTATGATGGCAAGCAGGCCCCCCAACAATGGCTCCGCTGTTATTCTACTGCCATTGAGGTGGCTGGCGGCTCCAATACTACCAAGGTCGTCTACTTTCCGATGGCTTTGGAGCCTGCACCGTTGACTTGGCTGGAAAGTCTCCCCAATGATTCCATCGACTCCTGGGAAGGCCTCAAGAAGGTCTTCATCGACAACTTCCAGGGGGCCATATCTCGAGCAGGAACCCGGCACGACCTCGCCCAGTGCAAGCAAGAGCGCAATGAACTCCTCCGATCCTACACCCGCCGTTTCTTCGATGTGCGGGCCACCATCGCCAACATCTCAGAAGAGGACATTATCGACTGCTTCTACAACGGCCTCACTGACCCAGGTATATATCGTGATTTTGGGCGTAACAGGCCAAAGACGGTTGCAGGTTTACGCGACATGATGCACGACTGGTCTGAACAAGAAGAGAAGATGCGCGAGAGGTTTCCAAGACGTACCGACCTCAACCAGAAGCGCAACAATGACAACGGGCTGACAAAGGCCAGCGGGATTTTTCGGGTTCTTCCCGAAAACGCAAGCCAGACGATCTCGTCGCGGCTGTGGACCGTCCTTCGTGGGGCAAGAAGTCGACCACGCAGGAGCAGTTTGAAAAACTCCTGCAGAAGAAGTGACCGTGGTGTGTCAACTCCAAACACGCAGCGATCGACTGCTTTCAGCTCAAGCTCACCTTCGGCTCTCCTGGGAACGGCAAGAAGAACAAGTCGACGGGCAAAGAGCCCGAAGACGAGGAACAGGAAGACAAATCTGAGACGCCTAAGTTCCAGGATGCCTCCAAGACCGTCAATGTTATCTTTGGCGGTGACGAAGATTTTTGCTCCAAGCGGGAACAGAAGTTGCTGCTACGAGAGATCCTATCAGTTGAACCAGCGGTACCACGACCACTCCGATGGTCGGAGGTCCCCATATCATTTTCCCGTGATGATCAATGGACTAGCTTTTCCGAGCCTGGGAAGTTCCCACTGGTGCTGGATCCCGTGGTCGCAGAAGTCAAGCTTACTCGGGTTCTTATCGATGGCGGGAGCGGACTCAATCTTATCTTCGCCAGTACACTAAAGAAGATGGGTCTGGACCTCACCAACAAGCTTACTCCGAGCAAAGCTCCTTTTTACGGTATTGTTCCTGGCAATGCCGCGCATCCGCTTGGGACAGTTGTTCTTCCAGTCACTTTCGGGACGAGGGAGAACTATCGTACCGAGTTCATCAAGTTCGAGGTGGCCAGCTTCGAATCTTCCTACCACGCCATACTAGGGAGGCTGGCGCTCGCCAAGTTCATGGCGGTGCCACATTATGTCTACTTGCTTCTCAAGATGCCAGGACGTAACGGTGTGCTCACGCTCCGAGGCGACTTGAAGAAGTCCTATGATTGTAACCAAGAAGCCATCCAGTATGCATCAACTTCCCGCGTGCCAGATGCTTCCGCTGAAGTACTCGCGGCCGCACAGCAACTCTCTCAAGCTGAGCTGGACATCCCGATGAAGAAGGCGAGTCAATCGGGCATCAAGTCGACGGGCGAGGTGGCTCTCAAGACGATCCAGCTCCAAGAAGGCGATTCATCTAAGACAGCCATCATCGGCGCAGGCTTGGGTGACAAATAGGAACTCGCGCTCGTCAGTTTCCTACGGGCTAACCGAGACATATTCGCATGGAAGCCATCGGATATGCCAGGGGTGCCCAAGGAGCTGATCGAGCATAGTCTTAATGTGTACCCACAGGCTGTACCAAAGAAGCAACGACTTCGTCGTTTTGCCCCTGATAAACGGGAGGCTATCAAACGGGAAATAGCTAAACTCCTCGCGGCTGGATTCATTAAAGAAGTAATCCACCCAAAGTGGGTGGCTAACCCCGTCCTTGTATTAAAAAAGAACAAAGAATGGAGAATGTGTGTCGACTATACCGATCTCAACAAGCATTGCCCAAAGGATCACTTTGGGCTCCCTCGCATCGATCAGGTAGTCGACTCGACCGCAGGTTGCGTATTGTTATGTTTCCTTGATTGTTACTCAGGCTACTACCAGATCGCTCTCAAGGAAGAAGACCAGATCAAGACCGCGTTCATCACCCCGTTTGGGACTTATGCCTACAAGACGATGTCTTTCGGGTTGAAGAACGCTGGCGCCACCTATCAGCGGGCAATTTAGATGTGCTTCGCTGATCAGTTACACCGGAACGTGGAGGCCTACGTGGACGACGTGGTTGTGAAAACTCGAAGTCCCGAGGGCCTCATCACGGATCTGGAGGAAACTTTCGCCAGCCTAAGGAAGTACCGATGGAAGCTTAATCCGACCAAGTGCGTTTTTGGTGTTCCGTCAGGAAAACTGCTCGGGTTCATAGTCAGTAACCGGGGCATTGAGGCCAACCCTGAAAAGATTACCGCCATCACTGATATGGAGGCACCTGCCACAATCAAAGATGTACAGAAACTTACAGGTTGCATGGCAGCTCTCAATAGATTCATCTCCCGGCTCGGGGAGAGAGGATTACCTTTTTTCAAACTCTTAAAGCGTCAGGACAAGTTTCACTGGACAGAGGAAGCCAAGCGGGCTCTGCAGGATCTCAAGCAACACCTACAGTCGCCCCCGATCCTCACAGCACCATTGTCGGGTGAGACCCTTTTACTTTACATTGCGGCAACTACCCACGTTATTAGCAGTGCTATTGTTGTCGAGCGCTCCGAGGAAGGCCATGCTTTTGGCATGCAGCGGCCCGTGTACTTTGTCAGTGAAGTACTCTCAGAGTCTAAGGTGCGCTACCCGGCGGTCCAAAAGCTTCTCTATGGCATATTGATTACTTCGAGGAAATTACGCCACTACTTTGAAGAGTACCAGATCGTCGTGATCACAGACTACCCTTTGGCGGATATCCTACACAACCAAGATGCCACGGGTCGTATTTCAAAATGGGCAGTGGAACTGGGGGCTTTGTCGATCGACTTCAAGCCACGCACTGCAATCAAGTCCCAAGCTCTAGTCGACTTCATGGCTGAGTGGAGGGAAAATCAAGTCTCAAATCCAGTTGACAAGCCAGAGCATTGGACCATGTACTTCGATGGTTCTCTCAAGCTCGATGGCGGCGGCGCTAGAGTTTTATTTGTTTCCCCAAGAGGCGAACAACTCAAATACATCCTCCAAATTCTCTGGGAGGTATCCAACAATGAAGCCGAGTATGAAGCGTTGCTTCACGGGCTCTGTTTGGCGATATCACTAGGGATCAAGCGACTACTTGTATATGGCGATTCACTCTTGGTCGTTCAGCAAGTCAACAAGGAATGGGACTGCAACAAGGAGACCATGGAAGCCTATGTACAAGAAATACGCAAGCTAGAAAACAAATTTTCTGGCCTAGAGATTCACCATGTGCTGCGGGAACACAATGTTGCTGCCGATGCCTTATCCAAGCTGGGATCAGCCCGAGCTCAAGTCCCGGCAGGGGTATTCGTTCAGGAGCTGACGCACCCGTCCATCAGCCCTTCACCACCGGTTTCCACCGCCACTGGCTCCGTACAGCCAGAACGGGAGGTACTGCTGGTCGGTGAGGACTGGAGTGGACCTTTCATCGACTTCATCCGAGATCTCGTCTTACCGACCGGGATGGACCCCAAAAGCGCTGCCGCCGCCCGCCTCATGCGACGGAGCAAGGGGTTTGTCCTGGTCGAAGACAAACTTTATCGGCGCGGCGCACGATCCGGAGTACTCATGAAGTGCGTCACAACAGAAGACGGTCTGGACATATTGCGAGAAATACACGAGGGCGTGTGTGGTAACCATGCCGCCTCAAGGTCACTGGTTGGCAAAGCATACAGAGCCGGTTTCTGGTGGCCTACCGCCGTGTTCGACGCCGAAGATCTGGTACGTCAATGTCAGAACTGCCAGTTCTTCGGTAAGCAAACTCATGTCCCGGCCCACACCCTCATCACTATACCGCCTTCCTAGCCGTTTGCTTGCTGGAGCCTCGACATGATTAGGCGCTTCACAACGGCGCCAGGAGGTTTTACTCATGTTCTGGTGGCTATCAATAAGTTCACCAAGTGGATCGAGTTCAAGCCGATCGCCAAGCTTACCCCAGACAGGGTGGTCGACTTCATCTCCGACATCTTACATCGTTTCGGCTTCCCCAACACTATTATCACTGACTTGGGTTCCAATTTCACGGCCAACCAATTCTGGGAATTCTGTGAAAACTCATCCATCGAGGTCAAATATGTTTCAGTGGCTCACCCAAGGGCAAATGGGCAAGTCGAGAGGGCGAATGGTTTGATTATCGACGGCCTCAAGAAGAGACTTTACGACGCCAACAGCAAAAAGGGCGGGAAGTGGATTCACGAGTTGCCACACGTAATCTGGGGGCTCAGGACTCAACCTTCAAAAGCCACGGGGCAGACCCCGTTCTTTCTTGTCTACGGCTCCGAGGCGATTCTCCCAGCAGATATCATGTGGAAATCCCCAAGGGTTGGGATGTATAAAGAAGGCGAGGCGGACGAAGCACGACAGCTGGAGTTGGACTCTGTCGAAGAGGCTCGCTGCTCTGCTCTCGTTCAGTCAGCCCGTTACCTACAGGGAATCCGGCGATATCATGATCGCAACATTAAGGAAAGGTCGTTTAGCATTGGCGACCTTGTCCTTCGTCGCGTTCAGGATGAGTCGGGTTTGCACAAGCTTAACTCAAGATGGGAAGGACCATTCATTGTCAAGAGGGTTACAAGACCGGGATCTTATCAACTTCGGCACCCCGATGGTCAGGATGTACCCAACTCGTGGAACATCCAGCACCTGCGACGGTTCTACCCCTAAGCAGACTCGTGTCCAATTTCTGTATGCGTCAATGGCAAGTTTTACTTTTCTGGATCGATTTGGCGGCTTTGTGCCACACAACCCGAAATGTAAATTCTTGAATATAATGGTGGCGGCTGTTGGCCACGCTTACATTTTATATAAAATCGACTACTTGCCAGTGGCACAGGGGTCGTCGCGATGCTAATCGTGTTCTTTCAAACTGGTTAGGCCCGTCTGGCTCGGGTTCTATCTAACTCGTTTGGCTACTCCTACGGTGGTTACACCTAAGGGTAGTTTTCGACTGTTTGCCATGAGCATCCTAGTTGTCGCGCCACAGACTGTGCGTTCCGGGTCCGAGTGGATCCTTTTTGGCAGGATCTTATTTAGCTCACCCGATGAGCTCTCGTGAAGGGCTAAATTGACTACTCTCTGAGTCGATGCACTCAGAGGTAGCGCGCCTATGCTCCAAAACAGATGGGGCTCTTCGTCTGCACATACGGCTACGAAGGAACAAAAGTGGTTTCTTATATTACAAAAGTCTTAAGCACTAACGGTTCAATCCTGGACCATGTTTCCAACAATTTTTTCAGCTACAGGCCGGACCTCTAGCAAATACTCGCGGAAGCTTTCATCAGTACAATCAGCAGCTGCACCCTCCGCGAGTACTTCTAGCCGAGCCTTTGGCCAGAAGGACTTTACAAGGCCTAGGGCATGGCCCACGTAAGATGTGGCAGCCTCGGTGACGAAATTGAGGATCTTTTGTGGCGCCCCGTGAAGACGATCAAGTAGTGGTTGTCCATCTTCAGCACCGTCTTCCCGGGGATCCACCATCTCTACGAGTTCCTGAGCTGCCACCTTCAAATCATCGAGTTCCTTCTGGCGCTGCTCTTTCTCTTCGCCCAAAGTCTTGATCTGCTGGAGGCAGTCGACGAGTTGCTTCTCTGTGTCAGCCATCACCTTCCGCAGACCCTCGACTTCATCTGCGCGGCGATATAGCATGTTCTTCAAATCAGTAAGCAATTCTTCTTTATAATTTAACAGCTGCTTAAGTTCTGCGATGATAAGCAGGTTTCAGATCATGAAGTTATCGACCATGGGTATGACTCCGAGAATTGAATTCAACATACCTTGATGGGTTTTCCGCTGTTCCTTGAGTCGGCCTTGGAGCTCGATGATATTCTGCTCGAAGCCGGCTCGCTCCTGCAACAGCTCGTCGATACGCCTGGTGGACTCTTCCAGCTTCGTTGAAGTTTTTTGGTTCATGTCCTACATGTTTTTGGGCGTCAGAGGATATCGACTTAATCATACAGTTACCAGCGGTCTAGTTGAGATTTACCAGAACAAATGAGTCGATCGCCTTGATCATTTGGCGCAGGCGGTTCAGATCATCCCCCGGGAGGTGCATCTCTTGGAGTATAACGGTATTTTCCCCTACAGGGGTCGGCAACCCGGGCGCCTCGCAAGAAGCACCCGCACCCTCCAAGGCTGACGGCTGCGAGGTCCCTGCAAAGGACGAGTATTAATATAGCAATGATTGTGGCAGAAGGCAGTGGGATCATTTACCTGCACCGCCGACGGGTACGGTAGTGGTGACCTCGACTTGTTCATTGCCGGGGGCTTCGGGTTCTGTGTGCTGGAGCTCGGGTAGTGGCGAGTCACGCATGATTACATCTGCCCCCCTGCTGGCTCCAGCGCGTTGGGTTGCCCAGGCGACGGCTCGGAGGCTGGTGGAGCCAACTCGAGTTCGGGTGTCACTGCAGCTGTTGATCTGCTCAAAACAACAGCACAACATTTTTACTGTGATTTTTACACATGGCTAAGGGCAAGGTCCAAGGCATTACTTACCTCTGGGATCGAATCATTGTCGGTTTCCTCCACACCAGCTTCAACGGTTTCTTTGTCACGGTATTTGTGGCTGGAGGAGTTGGCGTACAGGATGAGGGGGCTGGCAGCTCTGGCAGGGCAATGTCCGGGACACCTATTGCCGGCGGCGGCACTGTTTCAGTCGAGGGCGTGAGCTGCCCCGACCTTGTGCCTGCCACAGCGATAGTCACATCGTCTGCGATAGAAGGTGACGGATTGGCCCTGTCGACCTCTATGGGCTCGGCTTCTGGTGTACCTTCTCTGGTGGGGGGCACTTTGGCTACCTTTTGGCGCTGGGAGCCGGGCAAGGAAGACGAGGGGCTGCAAGACCGGGTTGTCATCAGTGTTCAGCGAAACAACTCGACAGTTTTTATAGTTCGACAAACACTTACCCGGCAAGGTCAGTGGCGCTGGCTTTGCGTTTCCTCATATCCCGACGTCGCCGGGGAACGAGAGGTGCGTCGTCCGACCAGTCCACGGATGATCCGGAGGAGTCGTCGGCTTGCACCCTCTCCCCAGCCGCCAGGCTGCCCGTGGCTGATTCGCTGCTAGCAAATTGTTCTTTCTGTGCTTTGGCGGCGCTGGGCAGCGTATGGTAAGGCCGGGGCAGATCGGGGTGTGGCGGGTAACTCCGATACAATGCTGATGAATCCTGTATTAAGACAATCAGTTAGTATTAACTCTTCAGATCAAGGGAAGAAGTCGAGAAGTCGAACACTTACTGCTGGTGGTCGATTCTGGGCTGTAAACCCTGTTGGAACATACGGGACAGCATCCACATCTACTAGAATTCGCCTGACGCGCATAAGTGCAGCATCGTCCCCAAGCTCTTCTGCGTACATACGGGATGGGTCTTCAGTTCCCAAGTACTCGAATCCTAAAGTATGGCGCTGCTGAATGGGTTGGACCCGGCGTTTGAAAAATGATAGCATCACTGACGTCCCGGTTACCCCTGTCTCTTTGTGCGCGGCAATCAACTCGAGCAGTTCTTTGACTTGGTCCATCTCGGCTTCATTTGGCTCCAATGTCCATTCGCTACGCTGAACAGGAGGCCTGCCGGACCGCACAGGGAGTTGGGGGGCATGGTTCGCAATGTAGAACCAGTGTTGTTTCCACCCGGGGACATTTGACGGAAATTTGTATGATATGTATTTGTCACTAGCGTGTTGCCTAAGCTGGATTCCAGCGCCCCCTATTGCAGAAGGATTTTTCGAGGTGGGCTGGGGCTTCACACGGAAAAGATAGTGGAAAAGAGACCAATGTGGTTCAATTCCGAGGAAAGCTTCACAGAAATGAATGAAGATGGAGATATGGCAGATCGAATTGGGGTTGAGGTGTTGCAGCTCAATCCCATAGAAGTAGAGAAGACCACGGAAGAAGGAGCAAGTGGGGAGGGCGAATCCCCGTTCAGAAAAAGAGCAGAAAGAAATGATTTCATCGACATTTTCCATGGGAAATGGATCGCGAAGAGGAAGGCGCCAGTTGATGAGATCCCTTTCCTGAAGTAGACCCCCCAATACCAAATTTGCTAAATTATGGCGAGAACACTTACTAATTGCCCATTCTCCAGTTGCTGCTTGCGCCTCTTTCAGGTCCTTCTGGTTGTTTTTCTTCGGGGCCATTTCGAATCCTTGCAGCCACGATTTGTTTTCACAAGGGCTCGGGGGCTGCGGCGGTGGGCTCGAAGATCTTCGACTATGCTGGGTGGCGGAAGGGCTAGGGCAAGTCAGACTCTAATTGGGATTTTGTTTTTCTCTGATGGCGGCGTCAGATCTGAAGGCACAGGAAAAACCCTAACTGACCGCGAGGTTAAATACCCAGCGGTCAGGCAGTGGTTTACTGTGTGTAAGATGAAGCGTCACGCAAAAGGATTAATTGGATACAGGCGGTTTTTTGGCAGATTTTTGACTGTTACCCGATTCACCATTTTTTCTGGGTTAGTTGTCCCGAAAAAAGAGGTTTTTCGGGTTTCGAGTCTAATTTTTGCTAATTGCCTCTTTTTAGACTTTATTTTTTGCCACGACCTTTGGGATCCTTTTTTCCAAAAGATTTGGACTCAAGGCTCGGGGGCTGTAAGACACGTGGCATCGACTACTTATTTTTCGACAGTACTCGAAGGATAAGAAGGAAAGATTCAAGGCTAGTTTGACCCTCAGCTTGATTCTTTGATTCAACCTAAGGCTCGGGGCTACTCCATATGGAGTGCGATTATTCATCGCACCCCATATAAAAGAAAAAATTCGAGGCATGAGCACCTCATAGCTTCGATGCAGTCAGAAGAGTACTCGAAGAGAAGTATCAAGATGGAGCTTCGAAAGAAGTCGAAGACAGCTTCGGAAGTACTCGAAGAGTCTGCAGTACTCAGCTACGAAGAGCTCGGGGGCTTGTCAGACCCGGGGCCACGGGGCTGTGTACATCAAGGAGTCCGTATTGGACTAGGGGATAGGACGTGTCCTGTACCTTATTTATGTTGTATTCTACCCGCATGCGGAGTAGAACTAGTCGATACAGAAGGAAATTACTCGAGTTGTACTTGAGTACGATTTCTATGTTAGTATCAGGCTAGGATACATGTAACCCTGTCCCCCGGATATATAAGGGCAGACAGGGACCCCCTCAAAACATAAGATCACCAGATCAACACCAAGGCAATACAAACCATCATACAGGACGTAGGGCATTACGCATATTGCGGCCTGAACTTGTCTAAATCTTGTGTTGTCTGCACCTTCGAGTTCCTGATCTCGGCGCATCCCAACCTAAAACCTACCACCTTGGGTATACCCCTTGGTGGGCAGCCGGATAAAACCCGATAGAGAGTTTTTCAAACTCTACAACATTGCTTTAGGGCCCAAGTTCAAAAACTCAAAGTTTATATCTTTACACACTAAATTTTGAACAAAGGTTGGATTTGAATTACTTTTGTCCTAAAGAGTGTAATTTCATAACATTTAGGACCTAAATGCAAGCATTTATGACACGTCATGACGACGGGATAGACACGTCATAATGATTGGATAGACATGTCATGATGACTTGCACCTTTTACACTTCAGCCCTGAGTAACTTTAAAAGTTACTTTTGTAATTCAACTACTTGCATAAAAGGGCTTGTACGTTTATAAAATTACATAAATACCCTTTTTACACAATTCAACACATACATTTCAAATGAAACTTTTGAATAAATATATATATTTTTTACAGGGAATAAAGTAAGAAAAACATATTTGCAAAACCACCCTTCACTTATTTTGAAGTTACCCCTTATCCAAATACATTTTGCAAGAACAACCCTAGGTTTTTCTATAATTACAAAAATACCCTTTTTACTTGCACTTTAAATTTTCAAAAGCATCACATAAGCATACACAAGCTTTACACTAACAAGCACATACTTCACTCTAACAAATTACGTGCCTAGTTCACAGGTACTCGAACTGTCACACGAACAACTCCTAAATCCTCAACCCCCTCCACTAAAAAGGGGACTTGTGGCCCATTATAACTCTAAAATCCTATTGGGACATAGTCCATCTAAGTTTTTTGGTGTATCCATGAACCACACCCTAATTATGCTAAATTGAGAAGCTCAGAAAATAGTGTACGAATGGCATAAATTCACCTAATAGAGTCGCCTCCTCAAAAAAATCAATCAAGAAGAAAACCTTCCCTCTTGTATTTCTCTTTTCTTCACCTAGCCAGAAGCTCCTCTAGGGCAAGAATGGAAGACGGGCTGGAGGAAGAATCACACCATTTTCGCTGGCTGGTGATTAAATGGACCGCCAGCACAAATGGATCGGTGCTGGTGGTCGGTAAACGGCTGGCCATGTGCCCATTTTGCTGGTGGCGGCCGAAATCAACCACCATCGCCATAAATGGGAGGCGCTAGCACAAATCATTTCTGCACTTAGTGTACGCACCCTGCAGCAATCACATCACCATCACAATACTCTCACATCAGTGGCTGGCTCGTGAGACTAACAACATGGCAGCCGGGTTCCGGCGTCACTGGTGTAGTGACTGGAGGAAGGGTTAAGTAGGCTCTTGTCAGGATGGTTAGTCACTACAGGAAAAATAATATAATTTTGTTGGCCAGAAACCGACAAAAATAGCTCGAAAGCCATCGAAAATAGCTATTTTTATCGGTCGGCCGACGAAATTAGGCCGATGGAATAAAGTAGACGAAAATAAGCGCTTTTTCATCGGCAACCGACGAAAATAAAGCTATTTTCGTCGGCCATTGTGGCCAACGAAAACAATGGTAATATTTTCGTCGGCTATCCAGGCTGATGAAAACCTGTCCAGTATTTTCATCGGCTCGCCAAGCCGATGAAAATCATTGTCATTTTTTTCGTCGGCTCACAGCCAATGAAAATACTAGGATCCTGCTAAAAAAACAGCTGCATATAATAGCAATTATGAAATGCAATCATCCATAAGCAGTTATTTAACATATCCACAAGCAGAATTATGAAATACATCATCACACAATCATCAAATACATCCAATAAGTACAATCATGAAATCCATAGTCTAAATGACATATATATGTCAACGAAACGTGAAAACAGAAATCAAGGAGGGGCAATATTATGTCCGCTGTTGCAGTCACCTCCAGAAATGTTACGTGCTATCAATGGTGGCGTGGACGGGCTGGCAGAAACTCCTCGAGGATGAGTACTCTTTGAACCCTAATTATAGACAAAGTTAAATCTATTTAGTACGAATATATAATAAAATTTGATCATTGCTAGTTATACGATAGAATTACCACTTCTGGAGACGGTAGATGCACATATGGTGCAAAAGTCGGCGATGGAGGAGGAGGCGAAGGAAGAGGTGGCAAATTAAATTGTGAGCCAAGGGTAGCCGCTAGCATTTCCTAAAAACCGATAGTAGATCAAGTATCTTATAGCAATGAAAAGTGCACAAGGATTTGAAAAAATATCAAACTTGCATAGTACCTGAATCTGTCATTGCTGAGCGAAAAAATCTTGCATGTACTCGTGTTGTTGCCTTGCCTACTCCTCTTACCTCTGCATCACCTCTCTATGCTGCCTTATCTCCTCCTGCAGTCGACTTTCCCTTTCCCTTTCCCGTTGGTAGCCCCGAGAATTCTGAGAGGACTAAGAACACCTTGCCTCACTCAAAGCACCACTTGTATGAATAACGCCATTCAACATGCTGAACCTGCCATATTTCTTCCCACCCCTGCTTGAGTATAAGGCACCGACATCCACATCACTCCTCCTCCAATCGTACTCCTCCCCATGACGTGCCACCATTTCATCACCATATCTCGCCTACCATTCAGGCGACCAATAATAAGATAATATTCGAATCATCGCTTAATTGAAATCAAATTATTTTACTAACCAGAGTCTATGTGGCATTGTCACTGCAAAGCAACTCTGGCTGTGTAGGATCTGCGCCGTGGTCGCCTCGAATGTATGTCTCAATATAGCTTGGGGCCACCCCACTTTGTGCCTCCTGGCAAAGAAGAAATTGTGATATTGCAGGTAAGTACATAATAATCAAATTGAAATAATAAACACCTACCATTCGACGAGCCAAACGAAGGTGTCCATCAACCCCATATCTTTGTGTAACCCGTGGTCCTGCTTGACGATTAGCTCTCTTCATACTGGATTTTTCCACAAAGCCAGGTGAAGCCCAATAAGCACAAAGTGCTCACCAAGTATCTGGACACTTGCTCAACCAAGGCAAACCGCTAATATCAACTTGAAGGTACTCATCCTCTCGGAGATATATCTCAGAAGTGCCCAGTTTCTTGTTCATATCTTGCAGCTTTATTTTCTTATAGTATAAACAAATGCACTGTAGGTGAGCATTGGACATCATGTCCCTTACCACCTTCGTCGCTACCTTGTCGAACACAGAACGAGCCCTATCTTGTAGGCACTGCTCCTCCCCCTCCGGCAAACGATACCTCTCCTAAAAAGGAAAATAAATTTATTAGACAACTTATAAATGAATCAAATAGATAGTAGTTATACAAGTTAGACAAGTTATGATAAAAAAAGTAATCAGAACTCATTCCAAACCCTCGCTGCAGTTGTTGTGACACTCAGGTACTTAGCATTGTCACACCCTAGATTTTAGTACGAAGTTGTGTGCAAAATGTGGTAAAAGTGTGTTTAAAAATTTAAATGCTAAGGAAAAAGGGTTGTTTAAATAATTATAAATTAATAAAGGTCCTTTAGTGTTAAAAGGGTGAGAATGTGAGGTAGAATTTAAAATGTATGAGGGTTATTTTGTAAAAGTCAAGAACTTGTGTTTAAATCGCAAATGTAGGTGAAACTACACATGGGATGTAAATGTAGTGTAATTTTTAAATAGGATTTATATAAAGTTTAGAAACTTTGCTAAGTTTCATAGTAATTTCAAATCTGTTGCTCTTCTATAAATAAACCTTAAAGCAAAGTTATAGATTTTGTAAAACTCTACACTTTTGCTTTTGGACCCATTCTCATTTGAGCTCTAGTTTGAAAGTTATCAAGACATTACCAGGAGGTCCTTGTACTTTTGGAGAATCACAGAATAGTCCTCGTCTTCCTTCTTCAGCTCCTCTCCCTCCTCTGCTCCTCTACTCAACTGCCGCCGCCGCTCTGCCGGCCATGTGCCGTGCACCTCCCCGCTCTAGAGCCGACCTGAGGCAAGCCACTTGTGACGCCCCGAAAATTCACGTAATTAAATCCTGCGCTAGAATAGTTCGTAAAAACGATCCGATGTCAAAACCCTATCTCTAACTGATCGCTCCGCGTCGCTCGATGGCTCGTTGCCCACGCGCGACCGCCCGCCGGGATTAGCGCCGGCGCGACTTCTTTTCTTCGCGCAAATACCGCGCGCGTGGCCGACCGGCCGCGGCTGCGGCCGCGAATGGCGCCGACGCATTTCTTTTCCCCCCTCTGATCTCCTCGCGCTGCGTGCGCGCGTCGCGCACGCGAATCCCGCCACACGCGAACGAGGCACGCGCGCGGCCGACCGACCGCGGTCGCCTCCGCGATCGGCGCCGGCGCGCCCCTCCCTTTCTCTCTCTCTCTCCTTTCTCTTTTCCTTCCCTCTATTTCTTTTCTTTTCCCTTTCTTTTCTTCCTCCCTTTCTTCTTTTCCCTCCCTTCCTCTTCTCCTTCTCCTCTCCCCTGCTCCCGAGCGCCGCCCCTCCTGCTTGGTACTGAGCTTCGGCCCCTCCTCCCTCGTGCACACACGCGCGTGTGCCCGTGCGCGCCGCGCACCCCTGCCGCACCACCACGCCAGCCCCTGCCCGGCCGCGCCGCACAGTCGTGCACTGCGTCGCGCCGCGCCACGCCCCCGCGCCGTGCCGTGCCGAGCCACGCCCCTGGCCTGCGCGACGCCGTGTCGCGCCACCCGCGCCCGCGCGCGCGTGCGCCGCGTGCCGCGCCGCCCGCCGTGCAGCGCGTCGCCTGCGCGCGCCCTGTTTTCCCCGCGTGGCGCGCCGCCCGCCGTGCCGCACGCCGCCTACACGCGCACGCCGAGCTGCAACGACGCGCCGCCCGCCGTGCCGTGTCCCGCCCCGCCGCACGCGCCGTCGCCTCACCGTCCTGTGCTTGCACGCGCGCCGCGTCACGACGCGGGCAAGCAGACGCACGCCTTTAATGGCGCCCCGCCGAGCCCGGAGGCCGGTCACCGCGCGGCCCCGCCTCCCCACCACCTTCCCCTGCCTATAAATAGGCTCCCACCCCGCTCCTTCCTTCCCCACAGCCTTCACTGCCACCGCCTGCTCCTTCCCCGGCTCACAGTGCCGCCGCCGCGAACACCTCCGCCGCCACCCACGGCCCGCCGTCGCCCCGCCCCCACGCACCACCCCGGCCCGAGGTGAGGCCGGGAACGAGTTCCCCGTGACCCCCTCTCTCTTTTCCCCCTCTCACCCGAGCCGCCCCGAGCCCTAGATGGCCGGATTTGGCCGCCGGCGCCCCTCCCCACTCCTCCTCTGTTCCTGTTAGCGAGGGGAGGAAGAAATGGGGGCCGTTTTGCCCAAAACCCCCTCTTGTTTTCCTATTTTCCCCAAAGGACCCCCCCCTCTTCTTTAACTACTTCTTTTGCTAATGAGACCCTACTCTCTTTATTATTTCAAAACAAACCCCACAATACGCAAACCTAGTTATATTCGACACACTTTAACATACTTAGGATACCTTTAGAAAATCGTAAATAAGTCCTCACTCTTCCTGGATAATTACGAACAGGTCCTTAGACCCCGTTTAACCCCTAAAACCGCCTTTAGCGCGTCATTTTATGTGCGAAACGACCTCCGATTGACCCGAAACTTTACCACTCCGTTTCTAGTATGGTTTTAGCTATGCCATTAAGAAACCACCCAGAGATATTGCCCCTAACTCCGTAACCAAATTATTTCCGATTCAAGCCTATCAGTAAAAGCTTTTAGTCCTTTCGCTTGATTGTGTGTCTGTTTGTTTGCGTCGTAGGACACGGAGTGAACGACGAGGTTCCCGACCGCGACCAAGCAACTGAGGACCAGTACTGCGACCCCGAACCCGAAGGACAGTGCTTCGATCAGGACTTCCCGCAAGGGTTTGACGATGGCAAGTTCAATTCCGCCCTTTGATGCATGTTTCTGTCCTAGTTTTTATAAACACAACCCAGTGGCCTGTTTTATAAAATTGCATTGTTTTGCGTGTTGAAAACATGGTAGGATAGCCACCCTTGCCGTGATAGCCATACCTTGAATACCTGATTTTATAAAGAAAAATGCGTGTGTGTGGGAAAGGGTAAAGTGTGGATTTGAGAAACGAGTCGGACGGGATGGATGGCATTTCTGTGTGAATTGCCGTTGGTGTGCTCGTACCTGTGTGGTTGAGCGAGGAAGGGAGATATCCATCCTGTCACCCCTAAGGACCGAGTTGATGTGACATCTCACCTAGCTTCTTGTCGTGCGAACCACTTGACCGTTGTATGGGCAACGGCTTAGCATAAATCCCACTAGTTGGTCTGATAGCCACCAGGAGAGCTGAGAGCAACGGGTGATCAAGGAGAAAGGATAAGCTCTGTGTGACTTATGCCCCGGTTAAACCTCGGAGGTAGGTCGAATGACCCCTTGATGGATCCCGTGGTGGCTAGTCAGGTCTAGCTAAGGTGGGTAATGGCTTTGTTGGGATCTGCACCGGCACTAAGGTGTTCGTGCTGTGGTACCCCACCTGTGGGTAAAGTTGCACACCTCTGCAGAGTTGAAAATCTATTCGAATAGCCGTGCCCACGGTATTGGGCAAGTTATGGTGTGGTCACATAACTAGTGTTTCTCTCTGGGAATGGATGGGCTGGTGTGAGTTGTTTGGAAAGTGTCCGGCAGTTGTGCCGTGTGCTACGGCGGACGGGGAGTCCGGTAGCAGTTTAAAACTTGGATCCTGTGTGGATCAAAATCGTGTGCTCCTTGGTATTGGAAAACTTGTTGTGAAAATGTTTTCAAAACGAACCCTTGCATACAGTTGAGTTTTTCACAAATGAACCATAACCTATCCTTGGATTATCCTGTGCATATGATTACTGTTATACCCCCTCCGTGGGTGTGATTGGACTTGCTGAGTACGTTTGTACTCACCCCTCTCTTACTTTTACAGTGGAAGACCCAGACTATATCCCCGAAGACAACGAGTAGGGTTTCGTCCTGCACCCAGTCTTGCCTGTGGTTGAGGCCACCGTTGAATTCCGCATGGCGCCAGACTCTGATGATCCTTTGTTCGTAGCCAGTGTAGTTGTGTGGGTTGTGGTTGTAATCCTCGCGATAGTGGCGCTTCACTGCCCATTACCGCGTAGAGTTGTACGGTGATGTACCATCTGATGTAATAAAAGTGTTATCAGCCTCCTGGGACTGATAAATCGACACTTTTAAGTCTTCCCTGATGGGGGGACGCTTCAGGTGGTATCAGAGCCGTAGGCTGGCCGTAGGACGTGA
The DNA here is from genome assembly GCF_002211085.1 of Panicum hallii. Taxonomy (NCBI): domain Eukaryota; kingdom Viridiplantae; phylum Streptophyta; class Magnoliopsida; order Poales; family Poaceae; genus Panicum; species Panicum hallii. The sequence continues at coordinate 45,626,433 of NC_038050.1, read as the reverse complement.
CCCTAGGAGCGAGACCCCTTTTCAGACCCTAGAACTTATCCTGGTCTAGAAACTCTCTGCACAAACACTCACCACTGGTCTTTGCCTTGTTCCAGATGGCTGGCAATGGATGGGTTAGCGGAATCTGCCACGCAGAGCCCGGCCTCCCCAAGTTACTGTTGCTCAGCCTGGAACGCGTCGGGATTATGGAACCACCGGAGTATGCCTACCGTGAGTACATCGCCGGAGGCACCCTTCGGTGCGACATGATGGTTTTTGTGGAGAAAAGCACCCGCTACCCTGATGTGGACCCTTGGTTCATCTCCACCACTGGTTTCCGCTTCCCCGACACCTATCGAAAGGCCGCCCGTAAAGCCCTGCGACGGCTGCGTGTGCTCTACAGGCACCACCTTCAGCGGACTCCTATGGGATTTTTCCCACCCGCTGAGGGAGAGGGCGCACCTGGATTGCCCGAATGAGGGGACTTGGACGAGAAGAAGAAGACCTGGAAGACACGGTCTCTCACCTATCCATCTACCTTACTGGCTTGGATGCACTCTGCCGTGAACAGTCGGCGCAATTGAAGCAGCTGATCCGTGGGATTGAAAGGATAACCCAGGAGCTGGAGGAACAACGGACAAGAGCTGCAAACGCCGAGTACTCCTTAGCCGCCCTCCAAGCCCAGATGCAAGAGTACGAGAACCGCAACGGAATAGGTGGATGGATCGAAGAAGAAGAAGAAGAACCCATGGAGACCCATTGGGATAAGGGTACTCAGACCGAAAACGAGATGGATCGGTTCCTTCCAATTAAGAAGCGCTCTATTAGGACCGAGGAAGAATCCCCATGATAGGATTAGCGCCCCTAGCCAGAACCCTACCCTAATGATCACGTATCCATGAAAACTGTACCACCCTTGTTGTAATAATAAATATCATCTACTCCCTTTGCACCTGTACCAGATTGTTTACCCTGTTTCTGTTTCAGATGGCTGAGGAAGGATGGACCCAGGGCGACTGCCAAGCTGCACCTGGATTCCCCAGCCTTTTGATCAACACCCTGAAAGACCTTGGCGTTACGGAGCGCCCAAGGTACTACAGCCGAGAGTACGAACACCATGGTACCCTCCGCTGCAGGGTGTTCCTGGTCATCGCCAGGAGCAACCGCTACCCCGACATCCAACCTTGGCGAGCGACCGCCACAGGGTTTAGACACCAAGATACCTACCCCTTGGCCGTCAGGAAAGCGCTCCGTTATTTGTGCCGGATCTTCGAAGAACACCTCGCCCCTACACCAGCAAAGTTCTTCCCGCCGGCCATCAGAACCCCAGTCTGGGAAGCACGCATGAGAAACCTGGAGCGACGACGCCACGAAGAAGGCCCCCTGTACCAAGTGGCCACTTACCTAGCCGCCCTGGACCAACTCTTTGATGAGCAAGCCAACCTTCTAAGGGAGCAGACCCATCGGGCCGAGCAAGCAGAGCTCGCGGTGAGGATACAGCAGATCCGAGCCGCCCATGCCGAGGCAAGAGCCGCAGCCGCGGTCAGTAGCGAAGCATCGCCCAAGAAAGCCTCAGGCAAGCCCGAGACCGACGCATGCAAGATTGGACCCGAAGTGGGACACCAGTCCCGGCAATTGGGGAGGACCATGTTTTACTCGGGACGCCCATCATAGGATGGGGACCCCTTTTTGGAAACACACAAGCCCCACCCGGGAACCCTGAAAGCTCTGCTGCCGCCGTCGAAAGGGATGCTGAAGCGCAACCCCTGGCCGGTGGAAATCCAGAGGACGGCGAGCAAGGATCACTCGCGCTCTCCGCCCCAGAAGAAGGCCTGCCCCGCGAGTAAAATGACCGGCGCCACCCTAGTAATGTGTCCCCAGCCACTTTTGTTGCGTACCTGATCCCAGACGAGTAGTACGATATCTAGCCTTACCCTAAGTTGTAACCCCCCTTTGCAGTAATAAAATGGTTTGTGCTTGTTGTTTGTTGTGTGCTGGTTTGCTGTGTGCTGATTATTTATATGAGTACCGGCAGGAGGTAGATTCTGCCTTATATATATATACGAATTAAACAACTTAAACATCACCTAAACGTAACCCCGATTTACCCAATCAACAGGTGACCCCCCGGAACGTCGCGAGGGCCTCCCGTGGCCGGAACCCCGTAGCCGCTAGTGTCGGAGCACAACCCGTTGAACAAGATCTTCCCCAAGGAGAGCAAGAAGTAAGCCAGAACCGAGGGGGAAGTCAAGAAGGAGAACAACTACCACCACCCCCACCCCTCGGAGACCTGGCGCAAATCATCCATAACCAGACCCTCATACTGGAGACTCTGGCGAATGCCCTCATTAACCGGCAGCCACGAGGGCAGAATATGAACGACAAGCTGACGGCCTTTCTAAGGACCAAGCCGCCTACCTTCGCCGGATCCTGCAACCCGTTGGATGCTGACGACTGGTTGCGAGTAATTCAGAGGAAGCTCGAACCATTCGAATGCCAGGACCGGGATAAAGTCCTTCTGGCAGCCCACCAGCTCACCGGAACTGCATTATCCTGGTGGGAAAACTATTGTGCCGCAGCCGAAGATGCCTCTACCATCACCTGGGGAGAATTCGTAAGGGAGTTCCGCCGCTACCACATCCCTTCGGCCACTATGAAGCGCAAGGCGGATGAATTCCGCGCACTACAACAAGGAAGCATGTCGGTGGAAGAATACACCCACCGGTTCATAGAATTGGCCCGGTACGCGCCGGAAGAAGTGAATGACGACGATAAGAAGCAAGACATGTTCAAGAAAGGGTTAAGCCCAGAACTCCGGACCTTGCTTACTCCCCAGATCTATCCGGACTTCAACACCCTGATGAACAAGGCTATCCTCACAGAAAGGGCCAAAGCTGAAGAGAGAAAGGATAATAAACGCAAATTCCTGGAAAGTAAGGCCCGCCAACAGGACCGCTTCCAAAAGCCAAGGAACTCCAGCTACAACTGCACCAAGATCTCAGGCCCCGATGCAGTATAGGACTCAGTCGCAAGTGACAGGACCACAGCCCCGCCCAGGAGCCAGAATACCACAAGGGCCCCGCAGAGCAATACAAGCCAGGTCGCCCCCGACAACAACAATGTTAGGGCCTGTTTCAACTGCGTGAAAATAGGGCATTACATCGCCAATTGCCCTTATGCCAAGAACAAGCCGGCCACATCAGCCTTCTCCAACTCGGTGAATGGACCCAGACCGGCCCTGTCCGGTGCTAACCGAGTGCCCGTCCGCAACAACGACGGCAGCCAGCAGGGGAAGCAGCAATCATTTGGACGAGCCCGCGTCAATCACATCGACGCGCAGGAGGCTCAAGAAGCTCAGGGCGTAGTGCTCGGTGAGTACTTAGTCAACTCAGCTCTGGCGACAGTATATTTGATTCTGGAGCATCACACTCGTTATATCCTCGAGCTATGTGGAGAAACACAAAAATACCTACAGTACTACTAAAAACACCCCTATTAACCCGGACGCCTGGAGGCGACATCAATTGCCAATTAGGTTGTTCACGGGTAAGGATCAACTTAAGTGGGGTAGACTTTCTAGCAGATTTGGTAGTACTTAAGCCTGGGGGAATAGACGTAATCCTTGGGATGGATTGGTTAAGCCACACAATGGTCTCATAGCTGCACCGACAAAGTGGTACACCTAACAAACCACGAAGGAGTACAAGTGATCTGCCGAACCCGAGATAGTAAGTTTAATCCAATGGTATTTAGCATGGAAGCCAAGCCTTTAGAAGGAGTCCCGGTAGTAAACGAATACCCGGATGTGTTCCCCGAAGAGCTTCCCGGTATGCCGCCAGATAGGGATATAGAGTTCGTCATAGACCTTATCCCGGAACATCTCCGATAGCCAAGAGACCCTATAGGATGGCAGCCTCGGAATTGACGGAATTAAAGAAGCAACTAGAAGAACTACAACGGATTGGCTTTATCAGACCAAGCTCGTCGCCATGGGGAGCCCCAGTGCTGTTTGTCAAAAAGAAAGATGGGAGTATGAGGATGTGTGTAGATTACCGGGCACTGAATGAAGTTACCATTAAGAATAAGTACCCCTCCCTAGGATTGATGACCTTTTCGATCAACTAAAAGGAGCTAAGTACTTTTCCAAGATCGATCTAAGGTCAGGATATTTTCAGCTCAAGATTAGGGAAAGTGACATCCCTAAGACAGCTTTTGTCACCCGCTACGGGCAGTTTGAGTTCACCGTAATGTCCTTCGGACTGACCAATGCCCCTGCTTACTTTATGAACCTCATGAACAAAGTGTTTATGGACGAGCTGGATAAGTTTGTCGTAGTCTTTATCGACGACATACTTATTTACTCCAAGAGTGTTCAGGAACATGAACAACATCTGCGGGTAGTGTTGGAAAAATTAAGGATACACAGGCTATATGCAAAATTTAGCAAATGCGAATTCTGGTTGGAGAGAGTAGCTTTCCTTGGTCACATTCTAACCGCGGAAGGAGTAGCAGTGGACCCAGAGAAGGTTGAAGCCGTGTCCAATTGGCAGCAACCGACTAACGTTAGTGAGATCAGAAGTTTTCTTGGATTAGCCGGATATTATCGGAGATTTATCGAGGGATTCTCTAAGATAGCCCGACCCATGACGGAAACTTCTTAAGAAGGAGAAAAAGTTCGCTTGGACAGAATCCTGTGAGAGGAGTTTTCAAGAATTGAAGCGAAGATTGACAACCGCCCCAGTGCTGACCCTACCGGACATTCATCGGGACTTTGTCATCTATTGTGACGCATCCCGACAAGGATTAGGGTGCGTACTGATGCAAGACGGAAAGTCGTTGCATATGGCCTCCCGCCAACTCAAGACTCATGAGCAGAACTATCCGACCCATGATTTGGAACTAGCAGCCGTAGTGCATGCCCTTAAAAATTTGGAGAC